>NC_091230.1:18403508-18708508 GCF_040958095.1 Procambarus clarkii
ACTATGAAATAGTCCCCTCCCCCCACCCCCCCCCCCTACTCCAAGAAGCCCGGGAACAGACTACAGAGACCAGACAGACCAAGGGGGGAGGGGGGGAGGGGAGGGGGTGAAAAAGGAAGCCATGGTCCCAGGAGACCACAGTGAGGGCCCTGGGGGACCCCGTCCTCCCGCTCCCAGTACCAACAACACACACACACACAGCAGCACTCATCGTGTCAGCAAGGCGGACAGTCCGCCTGCTTTTTCATAACTCCCACTGTATTTCCCACTTCTAAACTTCCCTTCACCTATGCCTCTCCATCCACTTTACTTCCCACAGAAAACACACACACAAAACACCAGGCTGGATAATACCTCGGTGTTTCCTGCTACTCATACAATCTTCCTCAAATATTGTCTATACTATGTCGTATGTTTTAGCTGGAGTGTTGAGCTCTATAATTATCTAAGTGTAATTACCTAAGTGTAGTTACAGGATGAGAGCTACGCTCGTGGTGTCCCGTCTTCCCAGCACTCTTTTGTCATATAACGCTTTGAAACTACTGACGGTCTTGGCCTCCACCACCTTCTCACCTAGTGTGTGTGTGTGTGTAATTATCTAAGTGTAATTACCTAAGTGTAGTTACAGGATGAGAGCTACGCTCGTGGTGTCCCGTCTTCCCAGCACTCTTTGTCATATAACGCTTTGAAACTACTGACGGTCATGGCCTCCACCACCTTCTCACCTAACTTGTTCCAACCGTCTACCACTCTGTTTGCGAAAGTGACTTTTCTTATATCTCTTCGGCATCTGTGTTTAGCTAGTTTAAATCTATGACCTCTTGTTCTTAAAGTTCCAGGTCTCAGGAAAGCTTCCCTATCGATTTTATCAATTCCTGTTAATATTTTGTATGTAGTGATCATATCACCGTCTTTTCTTCTGTGTGGTGTGACGCATGCCGCAGCCTCACCCAACTTTGTTTAAACAAAAAATAATTAAAAATTCGCAGAAAATCGCAGCATGTTTCCCCCCGGGCACGAAGCTAACCCAGAGTGCATGACTCAATTTGCTTTAAAAGCACAAGTCACTGAGGTGTGGATGTTCACCCGGAAGCACACGCAACTCACCCACACCTGGGCCGGAAGGGAGTGTATTAACAAGCTCTTAACCCGTGATTGCATCATCTTAGGAGGGGGCTAACGACCTCAGAGAGCTCCACCCAATCAATATCTCTAACCATTGCATCTCAAGTCTTCAGCTTCCTCAAATTTAGTTTTCCTATACCATGAAAAGAAAACGGAACTCAACACTAGTGACGCTTTCAAAATAGGAAGACGATATATTGATATACGATATATTGATATATATCCGGTGACCCCGCCCCCCCTCCTAATATTACCCCCTTTCCATGACCCAAGGGGACCCCCCCCCCCCCACCCAAAGTGTTCCTGTCATCTACTCATCTCAACAAATAGTTACCTGTCCGGCTTCAACAAGTTCAATGTTGGTTCAATCTGGTTCAATGAAGTTAAACTAACCTGGTCAGAATAACATTAAAACTAACATCAACATCAAACTGTATTATTTAACCCCCAAAACACCAAATAACATTGGAAAAACAAAAAAATCTTAAAACAAGTCTTAAAACTTAAAAAAAAAACGTAAAACAAGTCTAAAAACTTTAAAACATTCGTAAAACAAGTCTTAACACTTCAAAAAAATCTTAAAATAAGTCTTAAAACTTTAAAAAAAATCGTAAAATAAGTCTAAAAATTTTAAAACATTTGTAAAACAAGTCTTAACACTTAAAAAATTATTGAAATAAGTCTTAAAACACATAAATAATGGAAACTACCATCGACTTCCTCACCTGAAACACGGCAGTGGAAAACCCAATTCTCCAAGGTCATAAAACATGGGAGAAAAATGGTCCTTGGTGTGGTCTGAGCCTGAGGGGCCGGCCTCGTAAGGTCTTCGCAGTTCCGGGGTGGTCCTAAGAGCCAGTCCCAGCCCCAGGAGGCTATCAGCATATCAGACGTCACAGACAGCATAGTCCCCCCGTAGACAGACCTGACTTCCAGGGATCCTTACGGCATATTTAGTCCGAGTTGCAGAGGTCCTTTCAGGAAGACCCAGCCTGTGTAGGGGTCCTTTCCGGTAGCCTGTGTAGGGGTCCTTAAAAGGTGTATCCAGCCTGTGTAGTGGTCCTTAAAAGGTGTATACCCAGCCTGTGTAGTGGTCCTTAAAAGGTGTATACCCAGCCTGTGTAGTGGTCCTTAAAAGGTGTATACCCAGCCTGTGTAGTGGTCCTTAAAAGGTGTATACCCAGCCTGTGTAGTGGTCCTTAAAAGGTGTATACCCAGCCTGTGTAGTGGTCCTTAAAAGGTGTATACCCAGCCTGTGTAGTGGTCCTTTCCGGTAGCCTGTGTAGGGGTCCTTAAAAGGTGTACCCAGCCTGTGTAGTGGTCCTTTCAGGAAGACCCAGCCTGAGGAGTTGTCCCCACAGGTAGACCCTTATGTAGTGGTCATTACAGACCACAGGGGGTGCAGGTAAGGCACCATACCAGCAGGAACCACCAGGGGAAGACCACCGGGGTCTCCAGCAGCGCTGCCGTCGCCACCTGGATAACAATCTGCTAGTAAACTCTTAAATTACCCGCGCCCTGGGGGGGAGCAGGCAGACCTAAGGGTCCACTGCCCCCCGGGGGCACCCTGGCTGGCAAAACAACAGGGCAGCCAAGGTGTTGGCTTGATATACTGGAGGAATATGCGGACCACGTTAAAGATGCCTGCAGGGTGATTGATACGCTCTGTGGGTATGCCGATTCCGTACGGGAAGTGGACGTTGAAGGTTTTGACATACTGTGTGGACTAGATTGGGAGAGTCGTAGCACACTCACTAGCGCCGCGCCAGTGATTTGGTTTCGATTCGAGATCTGGGCAGGGAGGATTGATTGGGCACTAATCCTAACCTGTTCGCCCGTGTTAACCCGGTAGTAATTACGGGCCTGGTAGTTTGGTTGAGAGAGAGAGAGAGAGAGAGAGAGAGAGAGAGAGAGAGAGAGAGAGAGAGAGAGAGAGAGAGAGTGAGAGAGAGAGAGAGAGAGTGAGAGAGAGAGAGAGATGGAAATTGTTTGTGTGTTCACCTAGTTGTGCTTGCGGGGGTTGAGCTCTGCTCTTTCAGCCCACCTCTCAACTATCAATCAATCAACTGTTACTAACTACTTCCCCCTCCCCCACACACACCCAAGAAGCAGCCCGTAGCAGCTGTCTTACTCCCAGGTACCTATTTACTGCTAGGTAACAGGGGGCATCAGGGCGAAGGAAACTACCCATTTGTTTTTCCTGCGGTGCCGGGGGATCGAACCCCGGTCCCTAGGTCCACGAGTCCAGACCGCTGTCCACTCCACCACCACCACCCACCCACAGAAACGTGCGTGTGTATGTGCATACATGCGTGTGTACGTGCATGCATGCGTGCGTGCACGTGTGTGTGTGTGTGTATGTGTAGATGAAGATGAAACTCACCTTCATTTCCGTCCATAAGATCAACTAACTACAAATGCTTTACACCAATGACACACGTCCAACTAAACGAATCCCGAGATTTGCTTGTTAATGAGCCGTGGAGTGCCTACAGGGTGAGTGTACACCCCCGCACCTCTGGCCACACCTCCCGGCCGCTTCTGGCACTCATAAAACTGATAACAAAGGCGTTTGATAAGAGAATCTACTTAAATTACCAGAGCATGAGGCTAGGTTACATCAGTGAGGGGATTTACTATTGTAATGTCAAGGGGCTGACAGTCCTTCAGTTGCCTCACAAGCAAAGAGAGACATTAGAAATATGTGCAGAATACAGAATGCAGAATGTGCAAAACCTTGCATTCGCAGGCGATGAGTCACAATAACGTGGTTAAAGTATGTTGACCAGGCCACACACTCGACCAGAATCGACTTGAGAATGGTCCAGGACGGACCGAAACGTCGTAGTCCCTTCACTTTCTAGTGTACAGTTTGGTCAACATAAATACTGTTCTTAAAAGATTCCCCCATTTTGCACCCGCAAGATAACGAAAGATTTTCAGGGTTGACAAATGTTAGTCTTCTTGTTTGAGAAGCTGTTCACTTGAGACAGTTAAGCAAGTCCCAGCTGTGTCTGGGTACAAGTGAAAGGATGAACAACCCAGCGGGTTTTCTTCCTATTGGGGAGTGTTGTACATGCTGCTATGGCAGTGTGTCCACTCACAAGATGAGTGGCGCTGCCCAATACTGTCACTATGGCGGTGTGTCCACTCCCAGGATGAGTGGCGCTGCCCAATACTGTCACTATGGCGGTGTGTCCACTCACAGGATGAGTGGCGCTGCCCAATACTGTCACTATGGCGGTGTGTCCACTCACAGGATGAGTGGCGCTGCCCAATACTGTCACTATGGCGGTGTGTCCACTCACAGGATGAGTGGCGCTGCCCAATAAACTCGCCCTCGGAACAAAATTTAAAAATTAAATTAAGCAAAGCTTGCTGCTTTATGAGGCTGACAGTCGTTCAGTTGCCTCACTAACAAGACTTGTTTTTTCTTAACTCCTAATCAGGATCAATTCTTGATTCTCGTTCAGCATACTGTACGTACAGTACCTACAGTACTCCTTCCTTCTTTCCGTGATCTGCAGGTCAATGTACTTTAAATCGGCGTTCTGCAGGTCAGTGTACTTTAAATCGGCGTTCTGCAGGTCAGTGTACTTTAAATCGGCGTTCTGCAGGTCAATGTATTTTAAATCAGCGTTCTGCAGGTCAATGTATTTTAAATCAGCGTTCTGCAGGTCAATGTACTTTAAATCAGCGTTCTGCAGGTCAATGTATTTTAAATCAGCGTTCTGCAGGTCAATGTACTTTAAATCGGCGTTCTGCAGGTCAATGTATTTTAAATCAGCGTTCTGCAGGTCAGTGTATTTTAAATCAGCGTTCTGCAGGTCACTGTACTTTAAATCAGCGTTCTGCAGGTCACTGTACTTTAAATCGGCGTTCTGCAGGTCACTGTACTTTAAATCAGCGTTCTTCAGGTCACTGTACTTTAAATCGGCGTTCTGCAGGTCAATGTACTTTAAATCAGTGTTTTCTAGGGCAGTGTACATCGTATCTACTTCTCACGCAATAGAGAGGATGTGGGCTGGTCAGGGTAGAAGCAATGGGGACAGGATCATGTACGCAGCCAAACAAAGGGCGTTTGAAAGAGAACAAATCCACAAGGGCCGTGACGAGGATTCGAAGATTTGAAAGAGCTTGTTTTAAGCGAGAGAGAGAGACTAGTAGTGGGAGCGTGAGAGCTGAGAGTTCCACAGTGCCGTGGTCATGTTTCTCACTGTACCCACTTGTACTAGTCTGGGAGGATGCTAGCCACCATGCGCGTCTGTGCTTGCATCCAATACTCTGTGGAGATACAAGATACGGCGTTCGTTCTTGTCTGCCCGGCTGCTGGAGTCTGGCAGGCAGCCCAGCCAGTTAATCCTCGGAATCATCGTAAGGTAACCGCAACGTATTGAGCAGGCAGGCGGGCGGGCGGGCGGGCGGGCAGGCAGGCAGGCAGGCAGGCAGGCAGGCAGGCAGGCAGGCAGGCAGGCAGGCAGGCAGGCAGGCAGGCGGGCGGGCGGGCGGGCGGGCAGGCGGGCGGGCGGGCGGGCGGGCAGTCAGTCAGTCAGTCAGGCAGGCAGGCAGGCAGGCAGGCAGGCAGGCAGGCAGGCAGGCAGGCAGGCAGGCAGGCGGGCGGGCGGGCAGGCAGGCAGGCAGGCAGGCAGGCAGGCAGGCAGGCAGGCAGGCAGGCAGGCAGGCGGGCGGGCGGGCGGGCAGGCGGGCAGGCGGGCGGGCGGGCGGGCAGTCAGTCAGGCAGGCAGGCAGGCAGGCAGGCAGGCGGGCAGGCAGGCAGGCAGGCAGGCAGGCAGGCAGGCAGGCAGGCAGGCAGGCAGGCAGGTAGTCAGGCAGGCAGGCAGGCGGTCAGGCGGGCGGGCAGGCGGGCAGGCGGGCAGGCAGGCAGGCAGGCAGGCGGGCAGGCGGGCGGGCAGGCGGGCGGGCGGGCAGGCAGGCAGGCAGGCAGGCAGGCAGGTAGTCAGGCAGGCAGGCAGGTAGTCAGGCAGGCAGGCAGGCGGGCAGGCGGGCGGGCAGGCGGGCAGGCGGGCAGGCGGGCGGGCGGGCAGGCAGGCAGGCAGGCGGGCAGGCAGGCAGGCAGGCAGCCCGCCCGCCATCCCACCTGCCCGTCTGCCTATTGTCTGGCTGTCCACGCATGCGCTTGTTTGTAAGCGTGTCTCGTTTATCTGCGTCTGTTCCACTGTTGGTCCTCAGTCAGTGTCTAGGCACAAGCACAGCCGGTTCTTTACCCTCCCTCCCTCCCTCCCTCCCTTCACCCAGCAGGAACGTCCCGGGGCGGCCTTGCTCTTAGGGCATGAATGAATTAGCTCAAATATGCCGCTCCCTTGACCTGCCTGGCCGCGCCTCGGGTGGGTTGTGGTAAAGTCTGCCAGGATGGCAGGGAGGGATTCCTAATGTTCCTCACGCTCTTCCATGTAGGTGCTCCCCCCTCCCACACGGCAACTAACATCCGCTCTCTCCCTCCCTCCCCCCCCCCCTCCCCCTCTCTCTCTCTCTCTCTCTCTCTCTCTCTCTCTCTCTCTCTCTCTCTCTCTCTCTCTCTCTCTCTCTCTCTCTCTCTCTCTCTCTCTCTTTTTTCTCTCTCTCTTTTCTCTCTCTCTCTCTCTCTCTCTCTCTCTCTCTCTCTCTCTCTCTCTCTCTCTCTCTCTCTCTCTCTCTCTCTTTTTTTTTTTCTCTCTCTCTCTCTCTCTCTCTCTCTCTCTCTCTCTCTCTCTCTCTCTCTCTCTCTCTCTCTCTCTCTCTCTCTCTCTCTCTCTCTCTCTCTCTCTCTCCCCTTCATGTCTCATGGTAAGCCTAACCCTACAGCATTTCCCTGGAACATGACCCGCCAGAGAGTTTTACTCCCAGCTCTCTAATTACTGCTGGGTGAACAGAGGCGAACAGTTACAGATTGGTTCCCAGTCAATCCTACCCTGATTTTTTTTTGTCACGAGTGAATGTATCATGTGTGCGGTGTTGTGTGAATGTGTTAAGGTATGGCTGACTTAGGCCAACTACTGATACCTATTTACTGCTAGGTGAACAGAAACGCTGCCAAACTGTTTCTACTACGGCCGGGATTCGAACCCGGCATGTAAGGCTGAGAATCGAGGTCGTTTACCGCGCGCTCGCACGCACGCATGCACATATACACAGAACCTTACAAACTAAAAAAAAAACTGAAGAAGAATACAAAAAAGTTTGTTCTGTAACTGTGAGGGTTGAGCTAGATGAAGGAGGCCCGGACGGATATGATGTAACCCGTTTTGAACAGAACTTACTGAACCGTGAACAGCTCCTGAACAGGCTTTCACGAGCGAGCAAGATGAGCCCGAGACCGACGGCTCTTCTGATGAGCTCAGCAACCCGCCAGATAAGAAACATTAAGTAGCTCCACAGTATTCGATTAAGAAAGCAATACTGGGATTTGAATATGGACCAGATGTTTAGCAAGGAGAAGAGGAGTGAGCCAGGCTGTAACATGGGGAACTGCGGGAGACTGTATTCACCTAGTTGTGCTTGCGGGGGTTGAGCTTTGCTCTTTCGGCCCGCCTCTCAACTGTCAATCAACTGTTTACGAACTACTTTTTTTCGCACCACACACACACACACCAGGAAGCAGCCCGTGACAGCTGACTAACTCCCAGGTACCTGTTTACTTCTAGGTAACAGGGGCATTCAGGGTGAAAGAAACTTTGCCCATTTGTTTCTGCCTCGTGCGGGAATCGAACCCGCGCCACAGAATTACGAGTCCTGCGCGCTATCCACCAGGCTACCAGGCCCTGTGTGTGTGTGTGTGTGTGTGTGTGTGTGTGTGTGTGTGTGTGTGTGTGTGTGTGTGTGTGTGTGTGTGTGTGTGTGTGTGTGTGTGTGTGCGTGTGTGGAATTTGGAGTGAGAAATGAGAAAACTTGGTCGTTTTTCTCAGTCAATGAGAACAACAGCAAAATTCTATATATGTGTTTTTCCCCTTGCTCAGTATAATATCTCTATTGCCTGTAGATCTATACTTATTTATGTCTAGTTATCAAGCATTACTCTCATTTTTCGGAGACGTTCTAGTCTGGGGTAACACTGAAATATAATGATTGCCGATATCCTTACAATCGTTACAGTAGTTTTAATTAATAAAAAATACCTCCTCCCTTGGTATAAATTCCTGTCCACAGAAATGTATAATTTCTGTGGAAATTCCTGGTTGATACCTGGTTGATACCTGGTTGATGGGGTTCTGGGAGTTCTTCTACTCCCCAAGCCCGGCCCGAGGCCAGGCTCGACTTGTGAGAGTTTGGTCCACCAGGCTGTTGCTTGGAGCGGCCCGCAGGCCCACATACCCACCACAGCCCGGTTGGTCCGGCACTCCTTGGAGGAATAAATCTAGTTTCCTCTTGAAAAATGTCATTTCATTTTATACATTGATGACGCCGGGTAAGTTGCCAGGGGCGAGCACGTCCAGTACGCGAGAGAAAAGTTGATTCTAAACTATAATTATTACCTTTACCGATACAGGTAATAACGTAATATAACACAACTCAGGTAAAAAAAAATAATTTAGTAAAGTGGACTAGAAAAGGAAATACTGATGTTACCGTGGCTTTAAGTGTGGTACAGCCACATGTTCCAGTTCTCAGTCACATGACGTTCCAGTTCTCAGTCACATGACGTTCCAGTTCTCAGTCACATGACGTTCCAGTTCTCAGTCACATGACGTTCCAGTTCTCAGTCACATGACGTTCCAGTTCTCAGTCACATGACGTTCCAGTTCTCAGTCACATGACGTTCCAGTTCTCAGTCACACAACGTTCCAGTTCTCAGTCACACGACGTTCCAGTTCTCAGTCACATGACGTTCCAGTTCTCAGTCACACAACGTTCCAGTTCTCAGTCACACGACGTTCCAGTTCTCAGTCATACGACGTTTCAGTTCTCAGTCACACAACGTTCCAGTTCTCAGTCACACGACGTTCCAGTTCTCAGTCACACGACGTTCCAGTTCTCAGTCACATAACGTTCCAGTTCTCAGCCACACAACGTTCCAGTTCTCAGTCACACAACTTTCCAGTTCTCAGTCACATAACGTTCCAGTTCTCAGTCACACAACTTTCCAGTTCTCAGTCACATAACGTTCCAGTTCTCAGTCACACAACTTTCCAGTTCTCAGTCACACAACGTTCCAGTTCTCAGTCACACAACTTTCCAGTTCTCAGTCACATAACGTTCCAGTTCTCAGTCACACAACGTTCCAGTTCTCAGTCACACAACGTTCCAGTTCTCAGTCACATAACGTTCCAGTTCTCAGTCACACGACGTTCCAGTTCTCAGTCACACGACGTTCCAGTTCCCAGTCACACGACGTTCCAGTTCTCAGTCACACAACGTTCCAGTTCTCAGTCACACAACGTTCCAGTTCTCAGTCACATAACGTTCCAGTTCTCAGTCACACAACGTTCCAGTTCTCAGTCACACAACGTTCCAGTTCTCAGTCACATAACGTTCCAGTTCTCAGTCACACGACGTCTTCTTACTGACTAGTCTTCTTCCTCACTCCTCACCTTCTCCTTGCTAAACATCTGGTCCAAATTCAAATCCCATTATTGCTTTCTTAATCGAATGTCGTGGAGCTACTTCATGTTTCTTATCTTGCGGGTTGTTGCTGAGCTCATCAGAAGAGCCATCGGTCTCGGACGAGCCCGTTCAGTAGCTGTTCACTGTTCAACAAATTCTGTTCCAAACTCGTTACACGATAACAATGTTCAAAATAATAATGTGAATTACTTGAGCCGACAAAGCTGCTATGTTTAAGATGAGGAATACGGAACAAGAGGCCATGTTTACGATGAGGAACATAGGACTACAAGAGATCATGTTTAAAATAAGGAACATACATCAAGAGACCAACAATGAGTACTAGCGAGACGGGAAGATGCCACGAAGAACTTCTTGAGCGAAAGAGTCGTATCGTCGCACAGTAGTCTATGCAGCCGGTTCGCAACCCAAAAGTTCCGAGTTCGATACCCGGGAAAGACCAGGCATCTGGACACGTCTTCTTACACCTAATGCCACTGTTCACCAAGCAGACAATAGGTATCTGGGACTTTAGCATCTATTGTGTGCTAATCCTAGAGAAGACCAACTATCTAGAGGATGGAGCGCGGCTTAGTCTGACTCCTAGCCTTAAGCCGGAAAAGGGATTACATATGCCCTATACTCCTCTCCCAGTCATCGTAGCCCTTCCCTCCCAAACCACGGGCAGCTCTGTTCCTAAACATGGGGAAGTGGGCGGAGGAGGAGGCGGGTGGATGCAGGATGGATGGACTGGGGGATAGGGGGCGATGAGGGAGAGGAAGAGGCGGCGAGAGGCATGTCGGATGGATGTATGGGGGAAAGGGAAGGGGGTGGAAGCGTCGGCCCCACGAAGCAGGTCAGGGCTTGTGAAGTAGCCCTGGCGGACACCTCCAGGGTAGCCATAAAGACATTAACACGACCTGGTGTCCTGCCAACCCTGCCTGCAGCACCAAGGAAGCCTTGCCTCAGGTTGGCTAGAAAAGAACTCGATACTGACAAGAGGCGTACCACAGCTAAATTCGCATCTGTATATATGCCAACCCACCCCAGTATACCTTAAAATAACACACCAAGTAGTTCCTAGCCTCACGTGGGAGTCCGTAGTCTCCTTAGGCAGTCTATAGCTTTGTAAAGTTATCCGTAGCCTTGTCAGGTCGTCCGTAGCCTTGTCAGGTAGTCCGTTGCCTTGGGTAGTCCGTTGCCTTGTCGGGTAGTCCGTAGCCTTGTCAGGTAGTCCGTTGCCTTGTCGGGTAGTCCGTTGCCTTGTCGGGTAGTCCGTAGCCTTGTCAGGTAGTCCGTTGCCTTGTCGGGTAGTCCGTAGTCTTGACAGGTAGTCCGAAGCCTCACAAAGTAGTCCGTAGCCTTGTCAGGTAGGCAGCAGTCGTCCTGGAGCCCAAATTGGGGTACCCAGGCGGGGGATGGCCTGAAATAACCGCGGCGAATTTAAAATAAGCACGTTCGATGTTGGATTTCTCTCAGTGGATGTTGGATTTACCACAGTGGACGTTAGAGTCGCCACTGTGAATGATGGATTCACTATGGTGAGTGATGAAATCACCAGAGAACGTTAGATTCACCACAGAGAGACGTTGGCTTCACCGCGAGGTGGTGGACGTTGGCTTCAGCGCGAGGTGGTGGACGTTGGCTTCAGCGCGAGGTGGTGGACGTTGGCTTCACCGCGAGGTGGTGGACGTTGGCTTCACCGCGAGGTGGTGGACGTTGGCTTCACCACGAGGTGTGGATGTTGGCTTCACCGCGAGGTGGTGGACGTTGGCTTCACCGCGAGGTGGTGGACGTTGGCTTCACCGCGAAGTGGTGGACGTTGGCTTCACCGCGAAGTGGTGGACGTTGGCTTCACCGCGAGGTGGTGGACGTTGGCTTCACCGCGAGGTGGTGGACGTTGGCTTCACCGCGAGGTGGTGGACGTTGGCTTCACCACGAGGTGTGGATGTTGGCTTCACCGCGAGGTGGTGGACGTTGGCTTCAGCGCGAGGTGGTGGACGTTGGCTTCACCGCGAAGTGGTGGACGTTGGCTTCAGCGCGAGGTGGTGGACGTTGGCTTCACCGCGAGGTGTGGACGTTGGATTTACCATAAGGGGCGTTGTATTCACCACAGGGGTTTTGGGGTCACTACAGTCTGTTTAAATTAACCAAACAAGGATCGAATGCTCCCAACCCTGATCAACCAGGCTGTGAATCATCAGTCAGGCTGTGAGCAGCCGCGTGGGTCTAGGCATAAAGACAAGTCAGACCTGCCGGTATGAAGTACCTGGAACTTTGCAATTACTTTGTTCACTCTTGAGGTCGAACTTTACAATTTGTTCACTCTCGAGTTCTGGAGAATAGCCTCATAATGCATCCAAAGTTGGCACGTGCAGGTTATTAATCATATGTCCCTCTATGACGAACCCTCCAAAGTGTATTACGGGCTCACCATAGCCCGTGCTACTTGGAACTTGTTCCGAGTAGCTGAATCTATAACAACAACATCCAAAGTGTGTGTGTCGAGATTTTAAGCAGTCTGGACACACTTTGTAACTTTGTACCTATGGTAATAACAAAATAAGTTTTACTAGCTAGAAGTTTGCTGTTTCTGTATAGTTATATGTGGCAAAGTGAGGTCCTGCCCTTCTTCTATGGGTTACGTTATTATTTTGACCAGATGAGGCTAGTTATAATAATCTATAGCGTTATTATTTTTAGTGGTGTAATTAATGCTGATCAAAATTAAAATTTCATTTAGATATCGCTGTAGCACTGTGGTCATGGTTGAAATTTAGTGCCTACATATATTATGTAATCAACCACTCGTACACAATTGTATAATTAGCCACATATTTACAATAATGTGATTAGCCACTCATTTACAAGTGTGGGACTAGGCAATCATTTGCAATAGCGTAATTAGCCAGTCATTGTCGTGTTTTTTTATTTTGGGTAAAAGGAGCCTGAAAATTGATGAGCTCGGGCAATGGGAACAGCCAGTTGGTGATGGCACTAGGCTCCTCTTTAGTGCGGAAAAATCTGTATTTCCCTCTTATTCTGTGTGAGAGAGAGAGAGAGAGAGAGAGAGAGAGAGAGAGAGAGAGAGAGAGAGAGAGAGAGAGAGAGAGAGAGAGAGAGAGAGAGAGAGAGAGAGAGAGAGAGAGAGAGAGAGAGAGAAATTATGTGAATACCCAAGTGTAGTTACAGGATAAGTACGCATGTGGTGTCACGTCTTCCTTGTCTCGCGCGCACGCACGCACACGTGTGTGTGTGTGTGTGTGTGTGTGTGTGTGTGTGTGTGTGTGTGTGTGTGTGTGTGTGTGTGTGTGTGTGTGTGTGTGTCCCTCCCCTCCCTGGTGAGTCTCAGTGTTAAGCACTGATGGATTCGGCTGATTAAATCTAGTTTATTTTTTTCCATGAATGTAACCTGCCACATATCATTTTTTTCTTTATTAAATCATATACAAAAATCATATATACATCAATTTACAAGGAAAAATACTACATTACGTATAGTTAATATAATTCTCAGTACACGAATGTTTCATATCATCACAGAGCCAGAGCTTTAAACCCCAAATGTTACACTTTATCCTGAATCTAGTTCTTACCATATTTGTGTTCCTGCTTCGTGATCGATTTAATCTGTAATTGATAGTGTGTTGAACACCTCTTTTTTTTGCGCGTGTTACGCGTTCCTTATCAGATATGAACATTTTCCTAGCGCAAATATTTGTAAAATCCTTCCAGTGTCTGGAAGCAAAATGTCATCACTCTCGAAGCCTAATATATTAGTCTATGATTAATATGTCAGGTTAATTATGCCTAGCCTAATGTTTGGACGGTGTATTTAGTGTTAGACACGCCATCATTTTTTTTTTTGGGGGGGGGGGGAGGGGGGCCATAGATCAATATAAATTGTTTTATAGGTTTCCTTAAATGTATTTAAGTTTTATTTCTATTGAACTAAGCATAGGTTCAAGTCTCTTGAATTTGCTTCAGAATGTCGAAGTAAATGTTCCACATAAGCGATCCGATCACACTACCTTGGGGTACAATGCTTCCATGTTGTGTAGCCTGCACATGACTGTAAAGCTGCCGCCCAGTTGGGTGGGTGTGGAGCACATGTCTGTAAAGCTGCCGCCCAGTTGGGTGGGTGTGGAGCACATGACTGTAAAGCTGCCGCCCAGTTGGGTGGGTGTGGAGCACATGACTGTAAAGCTGCCGCCCAGTTGGGTGGGTGTGGAGCACATGACTGTAAAGCTGCCGCCCAGTTGGGTGGGTGTGGAGCACATGACTGTAAAGCTGCCGCCCAGTTGGGTGGGTGTGCAGCAAGACTAGTAACTGTGTGACTCACCATAGATGTAGTAAAGTGCCTTGAACAGTGACTGTTGTGAGCCTCTTGTTGAATCACTTGTGATATAAAAAGATTATTGATGTATATGTGTATTTGTGTAAATGATTGTTTGTATATATATATGTATATATATATATATATATATATATATATATATATATATATATATATATATATATATATATATATATATATATATATATATATGAACATGTATATATTACATTAACAATTGTGTAACTAGCTTCAAAAGACTTGTCACTTGCTTAGCTAAACAAACTCTGGGGTTCAGTTCCTGAACCCATTATGTGCCTCTGTAACTCTTTCCACCACCGCCCACGGGATGGGTATGGGGTGCATAATAAAGAAAGAAATTGAATTGACTGTGCTCGAGGGGAGGGGGGGAGGGGGGAGGGAGTTGGTATAACCGAATGTTCTATTACAAAAATAAAACTTTATGTACAAGGAGAACAATTTCTTTTAACCCCAAGTCACTCTAGCTTACTAGACCTTTGTGCTAGTAACTAGTAATCTAGGGCTAACATGTGTATTCTCTCCACACCTGTTCAGATATCTACAGAAACAAGCCTCAAGTGCTAGTTATATATATATTAAATCACATGACTTGTTACCTAATATCTCATTCTTAGCAAGATACTTTTCTTAAGTCTCTCAAGACGGATTTGTGTTCAAATATGCTCCCGCGAACCGAGTTAGAATATTCGGTCATGGTTATTTTGTCTTGTATTCATTTTGTGAGGACTTAAACGTGTTGATCAATGCAGGCTTGGAGGAGGGTTGCTATCGTGCGCATCTTTTAAGGATGTCAGGAGCCAACACAGTCTGGGCTTAGGGCCTCACTGACATTTGTGTGTACACTCTATCTTTTGTGATGTTAGACAAACAGGAACAGGTACGGGGCGGCATCACAAGAGGGCGAGGGATCTCGCTCCGTAACTTGCATCCTGCATGGAGAGAGAGAGAGAGAGAGAGAGAGAGAGAGAGAGAGAGAGAGAGAGAGAGAGAGAGAGAGAGAGAGAGAGAGAGAGAGAGAGAGAGAGACATATATATATATATATATATATATATATATATATATATATATATATATATATATATATATATATATATATATATATATGGACCGTACCCTCAGCCCTAGTGGCTATAGGCACCAGGGTTGCTAAGCGCTGACCTTTATCATGATCCACTAAACTTAACGACCATCCACCCACCTCATAATCTGCTTCTTAGATCATGGTGCCAACTATCAATAAGACTATCTTTGCACTTCTCACCCATTTTCTCAAATTTTCACCGAGTATCTTATTTCGGAAAGTTGATCTTTATTTATGCGATTCCGGGCTCTTTGATTTCCCCAGGGCTGCAGTTCTACCCTAACACCCCACCCCAGGGTTCGACACCTGGGGGACCTTCACTACAATCTCCCAGGGATGCGCATACCATTATTTATGTAATATCATTCGCTTTATCATTGCAGCGACTAAGTCAAAACAATGCGACTGAAACCCACCCATGCATATATGAAAGTGACGACGTATCGGTCCGTCATTTCAGCTGTGGCTTGGGTTAATTATTTAGTGTTATTATCCACAAGAAAATCACTATAGCGTGATTTATCAATGAGAAAAGCGCTGGAGCAGACAGCCTGAACCTCTGCATCTGGTACTCACCACGACGCTAGTTCAATTACCCGCTCTGCTTCTGCAATTTTCTCCATTATTATTTTTATTATTATTATTATTATTATTATTATTATTCGTTTTGCTTCAACTATGGTTATAACTTCCATGATTTTTACTTTGAAGCGGTTTATTTTTTATTAGGAGAGAGAGAGAGAGAGAGAGAGAGAGAGAGAGAGAGAGAGAGAGAGAGAGAGAGAGAGAGAGAGAGAGAGAGAGAGAGAGAGATATCCCGCCTCTTTTCCGTAAACACTACAGACCTAACTTTATTTACACATCGATGACGTGAAGTTATTTACATACACCAATGACGTCAGAGCTTACAATGTGGTGAACTCGGACTGTTTACCCGGTAAATGATTTACCCCTTTAGTGTGTTGACTTACTAGTGTTAGTACAGTATCTGGAATGTTGGATGTGGTGGTGTGGTGGTGGTGGTTGGGGTGGTGGTTGGGGTGGTGGTTGGGGTGGTGGTTGGGGTGGTGGTTGAGGTGGTGCTGAGACTGATGGAGTGATGGGGGGGGGGTTGATGAGAACAATGTAAAGGTGATGTCCACATGTCTCACACACACACACACACACACACTCACACACACACACACACACACACACACACACACACACACACACACACACACACACACACACACACACACACACGCATCTGTTGTTCATGTCACCATGACAACATCCCCTCTACCCATCTGTGATCCACACACACACTACTCACCCTCCCCCCCCCCTCCCCTCACCCTTGATTCCCACAAAACGGTTCAAGCAATTCTTTTACTTGCTTCAAAAATATATAAATAGTTCACTGCTCTACAATAAACCATGAAATATGTTACGCTTATACACACAATAACACAGCATATATAATTGATTTAGATCCAAAAGTCTACCAATCAGTACAGACGCATTTCACCGCGTTCAACTCCACCCAAAACAGCAAAACGCCTGATACAAAACAGGCTCAGGCCTATATTGTGAAGCAAAGACAATTTCTGCGGCCATCTGTGTTTTTAATCCCTCAAAAGAAGCGCTGAAGTCCTCGCCGAGACACATAAAGGAATATAATCCCACAAAAAAAGCAACTGAGAGGGTATTCGAGGCTACATTAAGTAGGATTGAGAAGACGGGCTCAAATTCTCGTATGTCACCTAAAGTTGCTAAGTTCACTATTTAAGCACTTAACGTTACGCCTCGTGACTTGCACTTTAAGATTTATTATGCTGGCGTGAGAGAGAGAGAGAGAAAGAGAGAGAGAGAGAGAGAGAGAGAGAGAGAGAGAGAGAGAGAGAGAGAGAGAGAGAGAGAGAGAGAGAGAGAGAGAGAGAGAGAGAGAGAGAGAGAGAGAGAGAAATTGTGTGAATACCCAAGTGTAATTACCTAAGTGTAGTTACAGGATAAGTACGCATGTGGTGTCACGTCTTCCAAGTACACACACACACACACTGTGTGTGTGTGTGTGTGTGTGTGTGTGTGTGTGTGTGTGTGTGTGTGTGTGTGTGTGTGTGTGTGTGTGTGTGTCCCTCCCCTCCCATAGCTCCACCCCCCCTACAGCCAACGCCTACACCAACCCACCCCCATTATAACCAGCTTACATTATCTATCCTCACAAAGCGTCCAAGACAGGAGAACAAAAACTAGCCAAAGGCCGGGACCCTCAGCCTCGTGTACCAGGCGCTAGGTCCTCTAAAGGAAAAATTCCTATGTAAATTAGACATCGAAGGAATATAACAGTAATTTATTCCAGAACACCAAGGGAGTGGACGCCATGTTTCCCACACACCGAAAGCCTAAAAATATTAACTAAAAATCTAAAGTCACTATCTGTGCATTTAACTTTTATTTTCATTCGCTGTTTCGCTAAAATATTTCTACTAAACGAGGACGTAAAATTTAAAGAAAACAAAAAGCCATCTAAAGTCACTGATTATATGTGCATTTATAATTTATCTTCATTTTGCCTTTTTTCTAAAAATCTTCCTACAAGCCAAGAACGCAAAATTAAACAAAAATGTAGTCATTAATTACCTATGACTATTTTTTTTCATATTCCTGGAGCATACCTGGATATATTCATAGTATACTCACTATAGTTTATACTAAATCAAAATATATAAAAAAAACTCCAAACATCATTTTTGTAACAAGATCTTCGTTTCTCACCGAATGTCAATTTTGTTTTCTTTATTAAATAATATACAATATAAAGATAATATGCACATCAATTTACAAGGAAAAATACTATATTTATATATATATAATTTATATAATTCTTAGTAAACCAATTTTTCATATCACCGAGCATGAGCCGTAAACCCCAAACACCAAATGTTATACTTGATCTTGCCTCGTAAGAACTTCAATATTCTGTCTACCGAGTAACTCTCCTGCCTGCCTATCCACACACAGTAACCCTCCTCCCTTCCTATCCACACACAGTAACTCTCCTGCCTGCCTGCCTGCCTATCCACACACAGTAACCCTCCTGCCTGCCTATCCAGACACAGTAACTCTCCTGCCTGCCTGCCTGCCTATCCACACACAGTAACCCTCCTGCCTGCCTATCCAGACACAGTAACCCTCCTGCCTGCCTATCCACACACAGTAACTCTCCTGCCTGCCTGCCTGCCTATCCACACACAGTAACCCTCCTGCCTGCCTATCCAGACACAGTAACCCTCCTGCCTGCCTATCCACACACAGTAACTCTCCTGCCTGCCTGCCTATCCACACACAGTAACCCTCCTGCCTGCCTGCCTATCCACACACAGTAACCCTCCTGCCTGCCAATCCACACACAGTAACCCTCCTGCCTGCCTGCCTATCCACACACAGTAACCCTCCTGCCTGCCTGCCTATCCACACACAGTAACCCTCCTGCCTGCCTATCCACACACAGTAACCCTCCTGCCTGCCTATCCACACACAGTAACCCTCCTGCCTGCCTATCCACACACAGTAACCCTCCTGCCTGCCTGCCTATCCACACACAGTAACCCTCCTGCCTGCCTGCCTATCCACACACAGTAACCCTCCTGCCTGCCAATCCACACACAGTAACCCTCCTGCCTGCCTGCCTATCCACACACAGTAACCCTCCTGCCTGCCTATCCACACACAGTAACCCTCCTGCCTGCCTATCCACACACAGTAACCCTCCTGCCTGCCTATCCACACACAGTAACCCTCCTGCCTGCCTGCCTATCCACACACAGTAACCCTCCTGCCTGCCAAGTACAAGTTCAAGTATGTTTATTGAGACAAGAAAGAATTACATCTCAAAGGGGATAGAGTAGCTTAGGCTATTTCTACCCCCCCTGTCCTGCCTGCCTATCCACACACAGTAACCCTCCTGCCTTCCTATCCACAGGAAGGTTACAGGGGCCGGTGGCTGGCTGGACAGCACGCTGGACGCGTGATCCTGTGGTCCCGGGTTCGATTCCCGGCGCTGGCGAGAAACAATGGGCAGAGTTTCTTTCACCCTGATGCCCCTGTTACCTAGCAGTAAATAGGTACCTGGGAGTTAATCAGCTGTCACGGGCTACTTCCTGGGATGTGTGTGTTAGTAAACAGTTGATTGACAGTTGAGAGGCGGGCCGAAAGAGCAGAGCTCAACCCCCGTAAGCACAACTAGGTGAATACAACTTTGTGAATACACACAGTAACCCTCCTGCCTGCCTATCCACACACAGTAACCCTCCTGCCTGCCTATCCACACACAGTAACCCTCCTGCCTGCCTATCCACACACAGTAACCCTCCTGCCTGCCTATCCACACACAGTAACCCTCCTGCCTGCCTATCCACACACAGTAACCCTCCTGCCTGCCTATCCACACACAGTAACCCTCCTGCCTGCCTATCCACACACAGTAACCCTCCTGCCTGCCTATCCACACACAGTAACCCTCCTGCCTGCCTATCCACACACAAAAAATGGAATCAGAAACTACCATAATTATTGTAGTGATAATTTTCTTATATTTATGTCAATATGAAACATTAAAAACCTTATTTAATCCACTTAATGCTTGGTCCACATAAAGCTTTAAGTGTGTCTGGAATCCAGTTTACAAGAACAACGTTCTGCTTAGAGAAATACAATATATGTATATTATTCTCAAATTCAGTACATTGGTCACATCTATTGTTGTCCATAATTCCCAACATCAGCCACCTATCATTTATAGGGCAGGGTCTCATTAATATAGCGATACAATAGTTCACATGGTTTTGGGGTAATAAATTTAACATGAAGGTTTACCCATATTACTTGCCAGTTAAAGAGTGGATATGCCTCCTCTACTCTAGGTAACTATATGTAGGAGCACAACATACCTGGTTGATGGGGTTCTGGGAGTTCTTCTACTCCCCAAGCCCGGCCCGAGGCCAGGCTTGACTTGAACATCATACAGGTGTTTACTGTGCATCATTAAAAAACCTTCAACATTACAAATGCGCCTGAGAACATCAATTACACAGGAATAAAAGAGAGGTGACATAGAGGCAAGGTCAGTATACTCTGACCTATGTATGAAGTAGTTAACACATATTTTACAAAAATAATGCCTTAAATCATGAGGCTCCAGTGGATTAATGATTATCGGCTCCGATGGGTTGCCTAGTTTACGAGGCTTCTGGTTAGGTAAAACCGCTGCATTTTTCACGGAGTGGTAATGTAGAGAAAGGGTTGCATCACGATGCTTAATGAAGATGACGAAGCTAGCTCACACGTCGAACACAGAAACAAAAGCATTCCTCTCAAAATACTTCACGTTCCCCATGAACACAAAACGACGCGATTAAACATCTCCGTTTGCTCTGGTATCTCCGGGATTTCCGCAGCCCACTCACCTACCAAACCAATTTCTGTCATACGTTGACAAGCTCTTTGTTCCAACCCGTTCTCGCACTTTCTTATTGTCAATATTGACTTATTAAATACGTGCATATGTGACATACTAAACATACTAGTTTACCTTGAAAAGCTTCATAGAAAACACCGACCTTCCCTAACCTTCTTAGTATGTTAAGATAAGCATCTTATTGCTTCGTAATTACAATTATTACTTAACCTATACCTATAATAGGTTAAGTAATAATTGTAATTACGAAGCAATAAGATGCTTATCTTAACATACTAAGAAGGTTAGGTACTGGTCGGTGTTTTCTACTGAAGCTTTTCAAGGTAAACTAAGTATTCACAATAAATTAGTATGTCACATATGCACTTATTTAACAAGTCAATATTGACTATACGAAAGTGCGAGAACGGGTTAGTTTGTTCTCACCCCCCCCCCCCAACACTGACGCTGTTTGAGGTCAGTGTTCACAGCACTTGGCCAATTGAGTGCCAACAATACGTATGCTAAAACAAGCACTTCTACCATGTCTTAGTATAGAGGAAAATTCTAAATTTCCGGCAATGCTGCAAGACCATGACTGTGCAATATTACAGAGTTAAGTCTACGGATGGTGGGCCGAGTCAATACACAACATTATCTTTCTCGTTGATTGAACAACATAAATAAATTCGTAAAAACTTGTATATTGTAAATTAAAATACCACTCGAAAACAAGGAAGGTTTACTCTGCACAACGAGTTCCTAACAAAGTGGGTCTGATATCTGTCAACACAACGAACTATTAACAAAGTAGGCCTACTATCTGTCTATACAACAAAAACATTCAAGAGAGATAGTTTAACAATTTTACCACAACTTCTCGTATGCTCATTTAGTCTGAAACACAAACATATATTCTTGCACACTGGAGAAAGTGATTATGAGAATTATCTCTTGCAAACTTGAGAGAGATGTGGGGAGCACTAGGTATCCTTCAACACTGTCGCCGCTAAAATAAGATAAAAGTATACTCGAGGGAAGACAAGCACGCCAGGCACTCCATTTCTAAACTTCCTACACATTCCGTTGTCACTAGTGGTCCAACCGCTTGGACTGGTCGATACAATGACGGCCCAGCTTAATGCAGGTCGGCAGTTCGATCCCCGACGGTTCAAGTAGTTGGCTACTATTCCTTCTTAATCCAGATCCTTGCCCTAATATCCCTTCCAATGCTATACAGTCGTACTGGCTTTGTGTCTTCTCCAGGTAATTACCTAAGATATAAATTCTGGACTACATTCCTTTTCTAAGAATTTTCGCACCATGGATAAAGTATATAATATCACTAATTATGTAGTCATGCCCAATCTATTTATGTGAGCGGATTTCCTCCCCTGAGGACAAGTTGATAGGTCAGGTACTATCACTTTTGGAGGATATGTTCAATATAAAATTCAGCCAATTGTTGGCCACACCTACTAAAAGTAGTACTAGCCCGTTAAGCTATGGTAATTAACAACTTGGACATCCTGCTTTATCAATATAATACCAATATAAAATAACTTTATGTCTCAGGACGAATGTAATATGTTAGGTATGCATCAGTACCATATTATGAGCCATCAGTACTGTATATAAAACTATATATAAGCAAGCTGTAAGCCAGTCCTTCCTCTCGAGTTGTCACAACGGCCAAAAATGATGCACAAAATTGTCCGAACCAAGCCTAACCTAACCGAGCAATCCACATATAGAAAAACGTGAGCTTACGAGCCGCTATGATTTATAGTACATCATATTTTATCTATTGAGTGATTTTGACGTCAAAATGCGACATAGTACCTGAGAGAACAGGTTGTGTAGGCAGTGCATAAAAAAAAACGATATATGTTCGAAATGCCTTGAGAAGATTTGACTGACCCCACACCGTAGCCTCACAAAGTTATTCCATAAACTGGGAACGTGCGACACAAAATTGATCAAAGCCATAAATGTGACAATGAGAGTTTGTGCAGTTTACGTGTAGATGTTCCCAGATATTTAACGAGCTGGCCAGGCCTGGAATGCTGCTCCGAGCAGTGGCGTGGATATCTATCCCTTTGAGCTGCACAAAAAAAATTGCAACAAAGCTGCCGCCTGCAATATACTACAAAAACTATACTATGGAAACAGCTTAAGGGAGGTCAACCTGCTATCTTATCTTGAGATGATTTCGGGGCTTTAGTGTCCCCGCGGCCCGGTCCTCGACCAGGCCTCCACCCCCAGGAAGCAGCCCGTGACAGCTGACTAACACCCAGGTACCTATTTACTGCTAGGTAACAGGGGCATTCAGGGTGAAAGAAACTTTGCCCATTTGTTTCTGCCTCGTGCGGGAATCGAACCCGCGCCACAGAATTACGAGTCCTGCGCGCTATCCACCAGGCTACGAGGCCCCTTTTCACTTTAAAAGAAGGATCCGAGGAAACAGGCGTACACCACAAACTTTAATTACTACTAAATACAAAGGTTTATGCACAATGGCCGAAAAGTTTAGTAGAATCCAACCACTTGGGCTGGACGGCAGAGCGACAGTCTTCCTTTCTGCAGGTCGGTGTTCAATCCCCGACCGTCCAAGTGGTTGGGCACCATTCCTAACCCACTCCTCCCATGACCCATCCAAAATCCTTATTCTGACCCCTGATAATTCCCTTCTCTATCCTGATGGTTAGTCTCTACATAATATTCATAAGAATAACTAAGACACATAAAGATTATTTTGTATAACAAACTATTACCAATAACTCTAAACACACCTTTATATGAAAGACAAGTTAAACACGCGACTTACCTTGATCTTACCTTAGAGAAAAAGTATGAATACAAATCCACACGATATTAAACACCAAAATAAAGCCACTGAAGTGACTATATTTTGGTGTTTAATATATCTTGGTGTTTAATATCTATATATATATTTTAATATATCTTGGTGTTTAATATCTATATATATATTTTAATATATCTTGGTGTTTAATATCTATATATATATTTTAATATATTTTGGTGTTTTATATTAATGATAACGTGACCACCCAACAACAGCCTATTGAGCCAACACCGCGGTAGTCATCCATCTATGTATTTACATATGTAGCTTAGCCTAGCATTTTAAAAGCACTACAATCACCTTCTGTGGCTGATTGCTCAAAAAATCCCTGAACTATATGTTTGACAAATCTCTCACCCTGTCCATGGAGGCCAGAAGAAAATGTATATATACTGGTTAGCATTGTAAATGTGTGGCCACGTCTGTGGTAGAAAATAAAAATAATAAAAAAAAATCTAAATACCACTTTAGTGTCATACTGAGACTAGAGTATGAATTCGGCCACACGAATCATGCGGGACTATCACATGACGGAGCGTCTCAGAATCCGTGACCGGGTTAGGGTGACGAATTCGGTTAATTCGTTAATTTAACGCTTGGATATGTGGAGGTAAAGTTGGAGATAGGGTAGGGTGGGGGGGGGGGGGAGAGAAGCCTAGTTTGTCCAGTCAAGTTCACTATTCATTTCCTTACCCGCCTGCAACACACACAATATATATATATATATATATATATATATATATATATATATATATATATATATATATATATATATATATATATATATATATATATATATATATATATATGTAACCCATGTATATCTTGTAACCATCAAATGCATAATAAAGCACAATATATATATATATATATATATATATATATATATATATATATATATATATATATATATATATATATATATATATATATATATATATATATATATATATATATATGTATGTATGTATGGGGTGATCCTGGACAGCATAGTAACAACAATAATTATAATTATATCCCTTTATTCCTTCTGCGTCCCAAGATTACAGCCACTACGTCTTGTTCTAAACATTTTTGTTAAAAAAAAACATCTAAACGTTCCATGCTAAACATTTCCTTCCTGTCTATTGTCTCAATATCCTTTAGTATTTAACAATCATAAATCAAGTCCGGTCTTACTCCATTTCCCTGTACCGTAGAGCTCTCAGTTCTGGAGCTAGCGAGCGGGAGCCAGCGGCAAGTTAACTGACACAATTAAGACCGACAGACTAGAGAGGAGACTGATCTCGCTGACAAGATGATTGCTAGTGATGCTGGCGGTGGTCGATGAAATCAAAACATGACATGACTCACGAGACTGTTGAGGTCGGGGGCCGTCAACCCGCACACACAGGCGTCTCGCACAGGGTTATCTTGAGGTTATCTTGAGATGATTTCGGGGCTGTCCCCGCGGCCCGGTCCTCGACCAGGCCTCCACCCCCAGGAAGCAGCCCGTGACAGCTGACTAACACCCAGGTACCTATTTTACTGCTAGGTAACAGGGGCATAGAGTGAAAGAAACTCTGCCCATTGTTCCTCGTCGGCGCCTGGGATCGAACCCAGAACCACAGGATCACAAGTTCAGCGTGCTGTCCGCTCGGCCGACCGGCTCCCAGGGATAGTTATCTAAGGGGTCAAGCCGTATATATAGAAACAAATTAATAGGAGCCAAGAGGCGGCTTCATACGACATTTTCCGCTGATTTTCTCATTGAGGCATCACGTTAATGTGGTTTCTTTGTGCAGTGTACGTACAGTTAGGCTAGCCTGGAATAGGCTTTTGATTGGACTACATTAGGCTTGACTCGCTTGGGGTTACTGTATGTCAGGTTGGTTTTAATACAACATAATTCGTTGGCGAAGGCCTTACCCACGAAATGACTTGTATCCGTTTAACTTGTATCTGATTAATAAAACAAATCACAAATATACAAATAGATACAGCTAAAAGGCTACGTTTATAGATTATAAAGCGCTCTACACTAGTTAAAATAACTTCTAATACACAAGGGAGAGATGATGTACACCAGTTGATTGACAGTTGAGAGGCGGGACCAAAGAAAGAAAACTCAACCCCCGCAAGCACAATTAGGTAAGTAAAATTAGGTAAGTACAAGGCTACACATGACGACGTAAACATTAGATGAGGAAGTGGTTGACACTAACTACATAACTGAACAGAATTTAACCTTCACAAATAAGGAAAATGAAGGAATATTATCGATGCTGACGCTTGATCTTGCTGACCCATCTGGGTGAGTACCTTTAGGTGGGTACATCTAGGTGAGTACAGTATATCACTGCACTCTTGCATCAAGTTACTTACGCTAAAAAAAAATAACTAAAACACACAGCTGTCATATAACGGAACTTGAGCAGTGTCCAGGAGAGAGAGAGAGAGAGAGAGAGAGAGAGAGAGAGAGAGAGAGAGAGAGAGAGAGAGAGAGAGAGAGAGAGAGAGAGAGAGAGAGAGAGAGAGATAGAAAGAGAGAGAGAGAGAGAGAGAGAGAGAGAGAGAGAGAGAGAGAGAGAGAGAGAGAGAGAGAGAGAGAGAGAGAGAGAGAGAGAGAGAGAAAGAGAGAGAGATAGAAAGAGAGAGAGATAGAAAGAGAGAGAGAGAGAAGAGAGAGAGATAGAAAGAGAGAGAGAGAGAGAGAGAGAGAGAGAGAGAGAGAGAGAGAGAGAGAGAGAGAGAGAGAGAGAGAGAGAGAGAGAGAGAGAGAGAGAGAGAGAGAGAGAGAGAGAGAGAGAGAGAGATATATGAGCTCAAGGAGACACACTAAGAAAGAGACGAAAAACAGAGAATGATATAACTAAATAAGAAAGAGACGAAAAACAGAGAATGATATAACTAAATAAGAAAGAGAATACCTCTCACCACACTTTAAAATATTTGACAAAAAAATCCACTTAAGATATAAAGGTCTACCGCTGAATTTCACAAACCATGCGATGCACATTCAAGCTTTTGGATTCCCCCTCCACACAAAATACACATATTAACTACCTATACTCAGACCTCCACGTGAGAGACGTGAAGGTCTGCAACACAACGGCGAACGAGGTAACCCTTATGTCTTGTGACATCGTGCCATTAGCCTCAAAGTGACGCAATGATGCAACACCTGATGCCTACACATCAAATTGACGCAATCTGCACACGGAAATAAGTCCACATAAAACCAGTAGGCACGGCAGGATACACAAAATAGCGCCGTTGAAAAGCAAGAGGTGCAATAGGTACGCTGAGAGAGAACTCTTATCAACTTCAACGGCCCAAGACTTTTCAACACTCCCTCCACACATAATAACTAGCCGACTTCTCATGGTGTTCAAGAGAGAACTTGATAAACACGTCCAAAGGATACCTGATCAAGCAAGCTTGTGATTCATACGTGAGGCTGCGAGCAGCCGCGTCCAACAGCCCGGATGACCAGCCCATCAACCAGGATGCTTGGTCAGAGTCCGGGCCGTGGGGATGCTGATCCCCGGAACCAAGAACATGAAGGCAATAAGTTGACGCAATGATGCGACTTTGGGCACATAAATGTAATATTTTTCCCTTGTAAATTGATGTAAATATGATCTTCATATTGTATATTATTTAATAAAGATTTTTTTTTTTTTGGGGGGGGGGGGCAGAACCTGGCAAATGGGGGGGGGCGACCTAGACTGTCAATTCGCTGCTCTGTCAATCACGCAACACGGAATCAAAACAGTCTAGAGGGCCACACGAGAGCAGACAGTCAGGGGTTGAGGGAGGGTGTTTAGAGGGGGGGGGGGGGACGGCGACAACCGTATCAGGGTCCCGTCTGTATACCATTATACAAGCGACGGACCCCGTCACTCGTTCCTGTCACACACACACACACACACACACACACACACACACACACACACACACACACACACACACACACACACACACACACACACACACACACACACCAGCACCTGCCTCTCACCTCTACCTTAACGTCACTAATGATGAACACACCATTACCGACACCTACACACCCACACCAACTGACAGCTACACACACCCACACTGACTGACAGCTACACACACCCACACCAACTGACAGCTACACACCCACACCAACTGACAGCTACACACCCACACCAACTGACAGCTACACACCCACACCAACTGACAGCTACACACCCACACCAACTGACAGCTACACGCCCACACCAACTGACAGCTACACACCCACACAGGCCAAGCCCAGAACTTGTAACATATGCGCTAACGCTAATTACAAACACACTTTTATCCTGACAACAATGAAATAACTTTTAAAGACTATCACGATAAGAGTCAAAATATTAGCCAAGAACACTGGTAACTTTAGTGAGCGACACTCCCTGGCGACAAGCAACAACGTGTTATCTTGAGGTAATCTTGAGATGATTTTGGGGCTTTAGTGTCCCCGCGGCCCGGTCCTAGACCAGGCCTCCACCCCCAGGAAGCAGCCCGTGACAGCTGACTAACTCCCAGGTACCTATTTACTGCTAGGTAACAGGGGGATCAGGGTGAAAGAAACTACCCATCGTTTCTCGCCGGTGCCCGGGATCGAACCCAGGACCACAGGATCACGCGTCCAGTGTTCAGTCCGCTCAGCTGCCGGCTCCTCTTATATAGATGCAACTTCAAACACCAACATAATTCTTTTAGCATTTTAGCATAAGAACTTTGAAGAAAAAAAAGGATCATAAATTTAATATATATATATATATATATATATATATATATATATATATATATATATATATATATATATATATATATATATATATATATATATATACATATATATATATATATATATATATATATATATTAGTAATTCCCTCCTGTAATTACGAGTCATCTTTCCTACTCCATTGCAGTTCAGTTTGATTTTCTTAAAACCGTTTATTAACTCCGAAGCCTCACGAGGTTGTCTATAAACAACAATAACCTCGGGTTGTGAAGTTTCCAAGTTCGTACACTTATGTAAATAAATACAGCCTAAACCGTCATGACCGAGGAAAGATGGACAGGTTTCGTAAGCGTATACGTAAAAAATCCTTGATGAATCCTGGCCCTGGCCAGATGGTAAGAATGTCAACAATATGAATTATTGAGTTGGTTTGTACCCAAAGATGCACCCAATATAGGTTATGTTAATACAGCCTCGGGTTTATAGGACCTGTTCAACCATCAATAGATTTGATAAACCAGATTTCTTTCCACTTACAGAGCGAACAAAAACATCGTATATCTAAATGTGCAAATTATATCTTAGGTTAAGAGAAAGATTAATTATCAGCCTCGCCTGAGGTTTCCAGACTACTGAGCAGTTGGATGGGAATTATCTGAAAATTACCTTACACAAATTTACTACGATAAACTGCTCCCCATCGGCCCAAAATAACATCAATTACGGTTTAAAGATCGCTTTTCGATCGTATGCGTTACATAAGGCCAAATATTGTCGTACTAGAAAATGGAAGCGGCTCGCGAAAGTGAAGTGCTGTCTCGTTTCTGTTTTGGGTCCTCTGGAGGGCGGGCTGACTGACCAACATGGATTCCGGGGAACAAATAATTCGTATCTCCTAAACAAATAAACGCAGCTGTTTTAAATAATAATAAAAAAATCTGCTTAAGTAAACGAGCAAAGAATTGGAGCTAATTCAGTGACAATATAAAACCAAAAACACATTAGACTTATTGCAACCTTAGGCAGCTCCACGCCAAAGCCCATACTTGGTCGCATCTCAAGAATTCTACGAAAGAATCAAACTCGGTCTTGAACACACAAACAAGTTTGTCTTCAATATACCTTCGTGAATAAGTCTCTCTTACCAGAGTTCGGGGACTCAGAATAGCCTAGCAGCTTAGCGTTCCTGTACTACGCTTCTGCAATTCCGTACTCCATTATTTGTATTCTCTATCGAATTATTGCTAATAAATTATTGTTAGCTGGCAAACTAGAAATAAATTCAGGCCCATAAGTGTAAATACACGATTTTAGGTCTATAGTTTATTTAGAAGAAATTTGAGGGTATTATAATGTTTGTCAATGAATGTTTTTGTGTGTATCTTTAACCACTATTAAAATCGAACATATATTGGATTCCTTTACAAATATGGTTATCAAAACTACCTCGGTATCTTCTGAAGTTAAATTACGACACACTCTAGGATAGTATCTTAGTACCAATACCTATTAATGTCCGGGATTAGACATCCTAGCTGGTAGCACAATCATACCACTTCACACGCCAATCCATAATTTAAATTCTTTACCATATCTGCGGAACGCTAAGTACATGCTGCAAAGCGTGCTGAAGGCGAAATTATTGGCTGAGAGATTAGGCAGACCAAGAGGTAAGGTGAACACGGGTATAAAGGGAATTCTGAATGGCATAGCTACGGCTAACCATAGCCCGTGCTACTTGCCCCGCTCCTGTGCCAGGTAAGTTACGGGCTCACCATAGCCCGTGCTACTTGGAACTTGTTCCGAGTAGCTGAATCTATAACAACAACAACAGCATAGCTATTCTTATTCACTCACTACTATTATATATTCTTATAAAATCACTCACACAGCACGGCTCCTGTGCCAAGTAACTCCACTACGGGCTCACCATTGCCCGCGCTACTTTAAACTTTTTGTTCCGAGTAGCTGAATCTAAAACAGCAACACGGCATCGCTAAGCGTGGCTGTCTTGAGAACTCTAAATGGCTAAGCTAGGTGTATCTGGCTTAGTAAACTGTGAATGGCTAAGCTAGGTGTATCTGGTTTGTAAACTGTGAATGGCTAAGACTAGGCGTATCTGGCTTGTAAACTCTGAATAGCTAAGACTAGGCGTATCTGGCTTGTAAACCGTGAATGTCTAAGCTAGGTGTATGTGGCTTGTAAACTGTGAATGGCTAAGACTAGACGTATCTGGCTTATAAACTGTGAATGACTAAGCTAGACGTATCTGGCTTGTAAACTGTGAATGGCTAAGCAAGGCGTTGCTGGATTAAGAACAGCGTGGGCCGCCCCGCAGGCTAGCAACGGAGTAGGAACTACTTGTTGATAATTTAACACCTGGTTTGCCCAGCACTACTCCTCCCATCCCAGCCGTCTCCATGTTTACCACCTGCCGCCCGCCCATAATAGCCTCACCGTCTGAAACTACACCTTAGCAATCTGAGATTCAATTTGTTATTCTTTCTGGTCTCGCAACAAGTCATTAGGTACACCCTGCACTACATAACAGTCAAGTTAAATACCTGTCGAAGAAAAGAATCTCTTTGGATCTCTGGTGATGCAAACGCATATATAATTTAAGACGTAGATGACATGTATGTTGTTGAGCTTTACCTACAAGTTCAAGTTCAAGTATGTTTATTGAGATAAGCAATAAATACATCTCAAAGGGATAGAGTAGCTTAGGTTATTTCTACCCCCCCCCCCCAGCTTTACCTAGATGCTAAGATTACTCTATCTTCCCAGGTGGTACAGTCTTTCTGGCTTAGTGCCTTCTTTCGTTAATTCAAATGTTTATTTAGGTAAAATACATACATACAAGGGGTGATACAAAAATTGATGAATTTATATAGAGCTAGTACATACAATGCCTAAAGCCACTATTACGCAAAGCGTTTCGGGCAAATTACATCCCCAGTACCACAAATAAACCTTAACCTCCTTTGAGACAGTTTAGTAAGTTCCAGCTGTGTTTGGGTACAAGTAACAGGCTGAACAACCCAGTGGGTTTTCTTCCTATTGGAGGTGTTGTACCTGAAGCTATGGCTGCATGTTCACGCACAGGATGAGTGACTGCCTAATAAATTAACCCTTCGGGACAAAAATAAAATAAAAAACAATCCCCCAGACTTTCAAATCTGTTATTACGTATAACAAATTTAAACCCAACTCCAGTTTACACAGGAACACGTTGTTAAACAGCTCACACAGACCTTGCAATGATGTCTGAATGCCTCACCATATACGCATCATGTATAGGGAAAAACACAGTAATTCATAAAGTAGCACTAAGGTATAAAGTTACCAAACGTGGGTCAAATTGTCGTAATAAAGGGCTGTGATGTACCCTAAGGACTAGTTTTTATATTTAAAATGAAATTTGTTGTTATAAGTTAAAAACATACTTCTCAGAGGTTGTTCTCGTACACTGAAGTTAATAAGACATCTGAGGGCAATGATTTTACCCTTGAATAAGACAAGTAATGCTCTTGGAACAATGCAACTCTCAGTACGATGATTTGAGCCAAGTACGGCGACCTGACCCCTCAATTCGACGTCATAAACTTCCTCATTACAATAACACAACTCCCCGGCCACCACCTAACCCTTCAGTATGACAACACACCTTCCCAAGTACGACACAACTTTATCTGCGTACAGCAACTTGGAGTCGTACATGGGCCGAGGTTGAGAGCCCAAAGAAGGACAGTGAATGAGACGGGGAGGAGCCCAGCCGGAAATATGACCTGGATCCTCCTCTTTGAGGATCTTTCGTCTCCACCTACAAAACTAATTCATTGTTGTTGCAGTCGTACAAGAACACCAATTAGAGGAACACGAGAACAGAAAACAGCAATAAATTAACAGCAAAAATCAAAAGAACCATATGGTCCAATAACATATTAGGTTGAAGCGAACAAATTGCGAGACCATACGAGCACACTATTAAATCATCAGCATGGAGTATAGTGGGAGAATAAGCAGCGGGAGAGCCGCAATTACATCTGCAGCAGCAATAGCAATAGCAGGCTGATACAAGGCCGGAGGAAGGCGGATGGTCAGGCCGCAGGGAGGTGGAGTGACCAGCCCTCCTGAACCCTCCTCGGTCTCACCGCCCAAGTGTTTCATTTTTGGTCATGAGGGGTGCCTCCGCCCTCCCGACGCGCCCTCCACTACAGGTCTCCAGCCCCAGGCTAGGGCGGACACCTTATCCACAACTTCCCGCTGACTCAACCGCTCTAGGTCACCGTAACACCTCATCAAAATAAACGGTTCTCGTGTTAAAGAATTCTCCTTCCAACACTTTGTAATTTGCTCCTGACATTGTCAATTCATTTAAGTCATCCTCTACCACAGCGCATTTCAGATACATACGCTATGGTGTAAAGTCAGATTTATTTAACGTATCACACGATTCATAGTACACACTGTTATAAATGTACAGTACTGTATTTAGGATACCTGATCAACTTTGGATACCTTCCAATGGATACCTGATCAACCAGGCTGTGATTCATACGTCAGGCTGCGAGCAGCCGCGTCTAACAACTTAGTTGACCAGTCCAGCAACGAGGAGGCCTGGTCGACGACCGGGCCGCGGGGACGCTAAGCCCCGAAATTATCTCAAGGTAACCTCAACGTAGAAGCTCGCACAAGTTTCGAAGGCGAGTATTTTGGGCAGAATAACTTCATGCCCATCATAAAGTTGTTAGGTTTAATTAGGCTTGATTAAATTAGTTAGGCTAGGTTTAGTCCTTAAAAGTAAAGCCTAACAAAGCCTAAAACGAAGTCACTATCACGTGACTTCCACTTAATAACAAAGTCGCCTCTAAAATAGTGTCGGGATATGACAATAACGAAGTAACTTATATCTTACCTAACAGAAGTAAACAAAAATATAGTAGAGTAATGAAACCATAAATTCTAGCAACAGTCTAATAATAACTAGCATAAAGAAACACATCACTGATAGTAAATAATAAATGGATTAAACTTTAAACATTCTAATCCAGTTCAGTGTCACTCTTTGCTTTGTATGACAAGGGGATGAGGTCCATAAGAATTCCATAAATTGACGCCCTTTTAGAAGATATATTTTCAAATAAAGAATGAACCCTGTGATAATGAGTCCACAGACTAGTGACGCTTTAATATAAGTCGCGGTAAGTACACTGTAGTGATGGGGGGTGAGTGTGTAGGGAGATCAGCTTAACTTTGAAATATACACCTTTAGCTCGTTTTTAATCTGAAGTTTGTATTTGTTGTCGTTGTAGGCAAGAGTACCTTGTAGGGGTGATGAGGGTGATGCGCGGCTGTCTCTGCTACCAACCAATGACTTCACCTACCATCATCTTCTTGAGAACCTCTATCGCCACTATCATATTTCCAACGCCTTCTATCATCCTCATTTTTCACAACGTATATAACCTCAACTAATCCCAGTTCTAATCTGGAATTAGAACTGGGATTATCCTCATTTTCACAACTTATATAACCTCAACTAATCCCAGTAAGCTGTATTCCTGAGGAATACGTAAGCTACAAGCTCACGTATTCCTCGCAGCCTCATCCTGCTAACCCCAAACTGCCCCCTCCCTTAACACCCGGTCAGACGCCAACCATAACTCTCATGAACCTCCGCCCTCTGCCCCAAACCCATCCACTACCTCCGCCGTGTTCCATCTCTATTTTAAGCATCCGACACCTTGCTTGTATCACGCAAAAAAGTTAAATTCCAGCTTTATTACATCTCATAATTTATGGACCTGAACAAGATCGTAATTTCTGAAAGAAAAATATTATAAGTTAAATTTTGCAACTCCTATCGTAACTAGCAGTTTGAAAAAAAATCTAAACACCAATCATAAAAATAATTTATGGTAAATCAAAGACATTCAAATATGTAACACCTTTTCTACATACACAACATTTTGAGACTAACGATTTAATAGATCATTAGAATAGCTGAGGTACATATTCATGTCATCAATGATTCTCTCGATTAATGTCACCCAGTCACTCAAGACAATCATTCTCGTTTTGTTACAAGCCATTTTTGAAGTACACGGGAGCCCCTGCGGTCAGCAGCACGGTACAATCTGTGAAGCAGAGCACCCGTGATTCATTCATAATCCCTACAATGGTCTAAATATAGCAATACATTGACGACAATCGAAATACAGCTCAGAAATGGTGGGTTAAAATATGGCCATCCTAAGGACTGAGGATAGGCCTGCTACTGCCTTGTTACACAGCCTGGGAAATAACTGGCCCCTGGACACTACCATTTACGGATAATTAACAAATGGCCTTTCAAAGACCTCATCCATTTTTCCCTTATCATTCCTGTATGTCATCTGTCGATTTTTGAAGAAAACACCAAGGCAAATTTATTTGCACGAGTTTAGCTTGGGATGAGCATCACCAATTCGAGTCTAGCGTTGTGTGCGGCGAGTAATGGCTTGTGTGGTTTTTCTTCCCATGTGTGTGGACAGCATCTGCAGGGCTCCAGTGTGCTACTGTTTCCAGAGTTCTGAAGCTGATGAGTAGATGTGTTTCACTTATTTCCAGTTTTGTTTTTAATTTATATATAACCAATAACCTTTAAGCATTGCATAAATATAAAAATAAATCTTTACTGAAAATGGATAAAACCAGCAATATGTCATTCATTCGCTAACACAACTTATAAAGAGATAGACATATCGAGAACATTCACAGCTTAAGAGAACTTTCTTATGAAGAGCCTCGCACCGTGAAAACGAGTTTGGCAATGCCAGGTTTCCTCCTTGAAGCAAGGAGTACCGGTTCATCTTGCTGAGAGAACAAGCAACACGCCCACCTTACACAGATTCTTTCAATGGCATATTTTATTTTTCTTATTCCCTGCGTCCAGCCACGGAGCCAACCTGAACCTTCGCCGCTCTCTTAGACAATACGTATAATCCAGACACAAGATAATATTCTGAAGAGGCAACATGGGTAATTTTTGGTTCCTGAAGATGCAAAGATTTCTGAAAATAAAAGTCTGACCGATGGAGCTTGTCTGCAGGCCTTTGTTGGCGGCCTGGGCCGGTCTCAGCTCAGGACCAGCCAGATAATGCCCTGGTGTGTAGTGGCGGGAGGGAAGGTTAGTCAGGCCCGCCCCTGCTCTTGCAGACATAGCCTCTCTATGAACACACACAACGAAACCTAACGGATAGCTTGCACCGCCGCTGGCTTGTTGCACTTTTCATCCAGGCACTTTAAAAATACAATTTTGTTGAAACCAGTATTATTACGTTCGCATTCATTTCACCGCCAGAACCTCACAAATCGTATTGCAAGTCCAGAAAATGTACAGCTGGATATGACTCTACGACAACGTGAGGGAGCCTAGCGCGTAAGAGTATAATATAATGTTGCCTACACAAAGACACACAGGCTAACGAAATAGTCCCATAATTTGAACACAAGACCACAATAAATACTAAAAACAAGGAGGAAGATTCTACAAAAGGAGACATCATTTCCCAACTAAACACTTATTTTTTCACGTGTATTCTAATACATACTACAGGGAGGGAGCCGGTCGGCCGAGCGGACAGCACACTTGACTTGTGATCCTGTGGTCCTGGGTTCGATCCCGGGCGCCGGAGAGAAATAATGGGCAGAGTTTCTTTCACCCTATGCCCCTGTTACCTAGCAGTAAAATAGGTACCTGGGTGTTAGTCAGCTGTCACGGGCTGCTTCCTGGGGGTGGAGGCCTGGTCGAGGACCGGGCCGCGGGGACACTAAAGCCCCGAAATCATCTCAAGATAACCTACAGAACATATTTAAGTCACTGAACTTGGTAGAACTTACGAGGGCGGCCGGTTGTAATATTCTTCACATATTTATGTAATTTAAGTGTTGCAGATAACCTCTTAAACTTAAGAACATAACAGCTTGTGGTCTGAGGCCACGAGATAATGTTTATTACGCTGAAACACAAAATCCGTTGGCAACATAATGGTAACAATACATCAAGAGAAATCGAATCGCGAAACAGGATTGGTGTTCATTGCACGATTTTTTCGTTAGTAAATTACTCGGCTAGATGCGCCCAAGAAAATCCTTCCGGAAAGTGCAATATAGCAAGTATAAGTGTGGACATACCCTGACCTACAGACATCTTGGTATTCCTGTCAGAGAGACGCAGAGTGCGTCCCAGGCAGCTGTGGAATGCTTGCCCATTCACCATATACAGCCACCACCAACCCACTAAAATAATAACCTGCAAAACCAGTCATTAAATGCCCCACTAAAGGCAAATGTCCTCGGGAACACAGCCTAAAGTCCACATTTTTTAAGCTTAGCCTCATCCAAACTACGACGATTTTGTCAACCAAAAGATTAATCTACATATTATCGATAAGCATTATTTCAGAGCCTTCACTTTGTTAACATTAATAGAATCTAGTAGAATGTAGGACGCTATGAAAAAGTATACAAGAAAAATTTATCTTATTATGAAAATTTAGTCTAATCTCATTTCAAGAATGATATTGGCACTTGACTAGTGAGTCCAAAAAATAGCAAGGCATCTTGGAAACTAAAAGCATGGCAACAGCCATGTTTGGAAGGAGTCCCCGAGGCGCAGTAGTAAAACACTCGCTTAGCGCTTCTCGAGGGCTTTGGCCTGGGTTCGTATCCTGGCCGGGGAGGATTTACTGGTCGCCAATCCTTAACTGTAGCCTCTGTTCACCCAGCAGTAAATGGGTACCTGGTTGTTAAACTATTTGGCGGGTCGTATTCCGGGGAAAAATTAGCATTAAGGACCTACCCGAAACGCTATGCGTGTTAGTTGAAATTGAAATTGAAATAAGTTTATTGAGGTAAAATACACACAAAGGGATGAGGTAGCTCAAGCTATTCTCACCCCGTTCAGTACATCGTGTTAATACATACATATAAACACATCACAAACAATAAACATATTACCAAACATTCTGAGAGATAAACATCTACATTTCCTTGCGTGTTAGTGGCTGTACAAGAATGTAAGAACTCTTGTGTATATAAAAAAATAAATAAATAAAATGAAACTGAAGGGTAGTTAAGGCAAAAAAATATAAGGGACACGGAGCGTCCACAACAGAGGGTAGAGGAATGACCACTGGGATACTGAGAGGGAGACTGATAACAAAAGTCTAGGAGTTTTATATTATATCCTCTGGCATTTATAAACTGTCACTAACACTGACGCAAATGGACACCAGAGACATGGGTAGCATAATTATCAAGAGAAAGCACTAAGATATGAGGGCGGAGTGAAGGAACTGTACCCAACCACTCAGGCAATGACGATGGAACACCGGCCTGAAAGAAGTAATGCTGTCGCTGTACCGACCAGTTGAAGTTGGATATGGGAGAAACTACAAAAGAACGGGAGAATACAGATGACTGCAGAAAGCCTATTGGTTTAAACGAAAAAGCACTGACGTATTGTTCACAGCTATTCTCTCAAATTTATTTAGCCTATGCTTGAAACTACAGTTTATTTTTACATTACTTAGAATGAAGAATGAACACGGAACGGGGAAAGGCATGGAGGATCACATACCACAAGACAGATTAGAGTGAACACAAGGACAAACCGGTGACTACAAAACACCTTCATCAGTTCCTACAAATATCCTCACACGTATGGGTGTGTCCATGTACATACACGAAATATTGTAAATCAAATCAAATCAAATACAAATTCTACATTTACAAACGTACAGCTACATATTCTACAGGAATATCGAGCTGCACATGATATAAGTACAGCTCGATCTTCACCCGTGTTGAATACACAAGCTACTGTTCAAGACACAGACCTCTGTACATGGGAGACACAAGTGCACACAGGAAGGTTTGGCACGTCGTCTTCACCAGACACAACCCTGTGTTTGTGAAGTTGTGTGGATGTCTCAGCCCCGGAAGCTCTGCTCTGAATACGGTTTGTTAAGTAGTCTTCCAGCTGAAAAAGACCCCAATGACTCAGTCTGCTGAAGGTGACTGAAGAACTGCTTATTAGGCGAGTTTTCATGTAATTAGGCTTCATCAAGTTAAACAAAAACCTCACTAGTTAAAACGTCTTAATTCTAAAAACGAAAATTTTAAAAACGACCACACAAGCCTAAAAACACTTGAGCGAAACGTTGATGCGAAACATTAGGCTGAGCCAACCAGTTCCGCGGCCTGCACACCATTCCTGACCCCTTTTCCGTCCCCGTAACCCATTCCCTTCCCCATTCCATCCGTGTAATGCATTCTTTCTCATTTTCTTCCAAACATTCCTTGCCATTTTCCATCCATCTTTCGCAACCACCGCCAAGTGGTTACTTGGCTGGCTGTGCTTCCAAGTTGTTGCTTGGCTAATGCTTCATTAGCATAATACGCTATTACACGTCGCCTCAAAGCAGTAAGTTGATTTGCTTGAAATAGCCTGCAAGCTGCAATTCAATAGAGTGATGGAGCACCATCAATCATTGCGAGGTGGACCAATCGACACCTCACCCTTTCCCTTTTACCTCACTAGGAAAGGGAAAATAGACGGGCAGAGAAATAGGCTTGTGTGGAGCAGGATCCCTTATAAGTGGCTACGTACGACACCACTTCCACACTTGCTTTCCTGATCCCTTATAAGTGGCTACGCACGACACCACTTCCACACTTGCTTTCCTATCTAATTTCTACTGCGTGCGAGAATTAACCAACCTGTCCTCTCGAATAACACATTGCATTTTGACGTCAAAATTCCCAATGGACAAAAAATTATTATAATTTATTAATTACTTAATAATATGTAATAAATCATCGCGGCACGCAAACACTCACGTTTTCTTTGCGTGGGCCGATCGGTTAGGTTAGTTTCCTGCAATTTAGTACATCATTTTTTGTCCATGTTGACAACTCGTAAGGACGGCTAAATATCACGCTCTAAACCTGTAAGCACAACACTTACAAGCTAATATTACGTATATATATATATATATATATATATATATATATATATATATATATATATATATATATATATATATACTGTATAGTGACGTAAAAGTGAAATAATAGAGCAGTGGCTATTCTGGCTGGGGGAATGCCAATCACATTAAATAAAATAAAGTAAAACAAAGTAAATAAAACTGCTTCTGACCTCTTTACGTGTGAGAACTGATATATATATATATATATATATATATATATATATATATATATATATATATATATATATATATATATATATATATATATATATATATATATATATATATATATATATGGGACAAAAGTAGTTTCCATGTAACTTGTTGAGTTGCCTTATCCCCACGTCCTCCAGAACTGCACTACCTCTGTGCTTTCAATCAATACTAGGTCTGCATGCCTCTGCTATGTATGCACCACATGCCAGACAACTGGTCTTCGTCAGTAGTAAAGTTTCATATTACTTACCACAACGGCTGTATGTTTAACTCTGACTCCCATGTACTTGCACGCAAGTCCCATTGCAATTAAGTTCAAACTTCCCAGAGCACGGCGCTGCTACCAGCTGTCTTGGCATTTATGGCTCCGTCATTGGTATTTGTATTTTAATACTGACATAAGCCACATCGTTCATGTGTCACATGCCATACACAGAATTGAAACAAAATTGCGTCCAGCTGTCTCATTGCGTTCAGCTGGTGATGCAAGATTCGCATCACTACAAATTATTTGATATTTACGACGAAATCTTTCATCCACACCTAAAATGAGCTCACACACTTGGCAATACAGTGTGACATTTCATACCTATCACAACCACTTTGGCTTGTTTTAGTAGCCAGTCAAACTACACTGACCTGTCTTTACAGCTTCTTTGATGAATGACAAACCTTTAAACTGTGACAGATAAAGCTTAAACAGATGTGTTCAAAAACACTAAAGTCTAAACCAACACAATTATCCCAAGGTTCCTCCTAGGTCTCACACACATAGACACTGGTAATTGCTCCTATGCCCCGTGATCTCCTATCCTGACCTCCAGCACAACATCAACAGGTTATCTTGAGATGATCTTGAGATGATTTCGGGGTTTAGCGTCCCCGCGGCCCGGTCCTTGATCAGGCCTCCTTTTTGTTACACATCCCCCAGGAAGCAGCCCGTAGCAGCTGTCTAACTCCCAGGTACCTACTTACTGCTAAGTAACAGTAACAGTTCTTTCATCAGGGTGAAAGAAACATTTTGCCCATTTGTCTCCGCCTCCACCGGGGATCGAACCCGGAACATAAGGACTACGAAACCGAAGCGCTGTCCATTCAGCTGTCAGGCGCTCTAGCAACAGTGGACTCTTCAATAACCTGAATTTTACAACGTTAATTCTACGTTTGCACGTTAATCTCAACCAGGATTATACTAGCAACCATAACTATAAAATATTATACAACTACTGTTGTAATATCATACAGTATTATCATACAGTAATATCATACCTATAAGACCCACAGGATATAACTATGTCGCATGAACGATGTGCCATGTAAGATTTAAATACGGTATACTAATAATAATTATAATAGTCTCCTTGGCACTAGCTGAAGTCGTTATAAAATGAATGAACTGTCCCACAAAATAAATTAAAATAATTAAAAGTGCCTTAAATATTCTTTTTAAAATAACCTTATGTATATTTTTATTTTACTACAATATATATATATTTTTCTTTATGTACAATATAAAAGAATATAAAATTTGGTATCAATATAAAAGACAACATTTTAACACTGAAGTATTATGAAACAAGGTTCATATTGGAAAATTCTTTCCATACGAGTGGCCACACAGCCCTCGCTGCTTGAGAGGATGTCTCATGTTGATTGTATCTCTCATTAAGAAAGCAGGATGCAAGCCAACATCTCAAATTAATTTCTTTCGTGATAATAAACATATAAATTGAGCTTTTGGCCTCTTAACACTCAGATATTTAAATAAATGAGATGAAAATGATGAAATGTGCACTGAATATCACGTAAATCATACAGCATTAGCATTACTGCTTTGTAACTCCATCAACAAACCGGTTGGTTGCTTATTATACAGGTCCTAAGAGGTTTAGAGCCCACCACATTGTCCAGCTCATCAACCAGTAGATGAGTCGCTAGTTCTTGCCTCACCCGGTACATATCGCCAGCTGGAGTATCCATACCGGTACTCCAGCTGACAACACTCAACCCTGCGCATTATGAGAGAAGAGATCCCTCTCCACCGCTGCTGCTACGTATGTATGTATGTATGTATGTATGTGTGTGTGTGTGTGTGTGTGTGTGTGTGTGTGTGTGTGTGTGTGTGTGTGTGTGTGTGTGTGTGTGTGTGTGTGTGTTTGTTTGTTTGTTTAAGGTGAAGTGTCATCTAGCCCCGCCTTTAGAATATTCTGACGTTCAATGCAATGACTGTTCTCTAGTTTTCTTATCACATATGTACTAATTTAGACCCCCAACACTGAAATGTTTTTTATATGTCTGTGACTCATCTGTGTGTTTCCATGTATGTTTAGCAGTCCATTGCTCTGTAAACAACTACTCTCTCTGTTCCCCCTTATAATAGTTTATGTCGTTATGTCCCCATAATTTTTCATGTAGTGTGGTGAGGTCCAGATCCCGCAGTCATTCCTTGTAGCTCGGTTCCCCTGTGTACAGGAGCGAGTATTATTGCTTATTTTTGAACCTTTCCTACTTTTGTTTTGTCGGGCCAGAATACTCGAGTGGGTCTCACGTATGGTGAATATACAAATACAAATATTTATTCAGGTAAAGTACATACATACAAGGTGAGATACAAAACGTTAATGGATTTATAGATAGAGCTAATACATACAATGCCTAAAGTCACTATTACGCAAAACGTTTCGGGCAGAAACGTTCCCAGGTTCCCAGTTATAAGACCCAGGTTCCTTTGTTTAAGTTCCAGAATGAATTTCAGGCTACACGAACATTAGCCAGTTTGGGATAACAAACAAGAGAACGTCACTATTACACCGGGATGCTCCCTATAAGGGTCTCGAATACTTAACTGACATTTAGTTAAGCGTTTCGTACTCCAGGGAAAGTTTGAAGTTTCAGCTGTGTGTCAGTTAGGTACTTACTTCCCTGATCATTCCTTATTGCGAGCATCCTGGCCTAGTGGCTAGTGACGTTCTTATATTTTTAATGCCCGAGTTCGAATCTCCGATGATCCAAGTGAATGGAGTGAATAGGTTTAGACCTACGATATTGTAGATTGCATCTTAAATCTATATATACACACACTCAAGAAGGAGCATTTGGAAGTCAGAAGCAGAAGAGTGCTAACGTTAATAAAGTAACGTTGCTATGGGCCAGAGACGTTAGGGCATCATATAATTATGCAAACATGTATAACGACTACGCAAAATGCATGACAAACTTCATTGCAAAAGCCGCAGTATGCATTGCTACCGTCTCCCGCCATAAGATGTCTACCAGTCAAGGACAAACTTCAGCAAATCAGTGCGCACTAACACACGAAAGTATGCAGGTAAGCATTATTATCAATATTTTATCGAGAAGTAGACATATTACTCCTACCAGGCATTTCTACAATTAATCTTGCATAATGACTTGCATTAAATGCATCACAGAGTAGCCTAATGATATGCCAGCCAGCCAGTCTAATTAATTCTCAAAAGGATTTGAGGATTAATGTATGTATGTATATATATCCCATAATGGAAAAGACTCACAACAATACTTGAAAACGCACATGCTGAAAATAAAGCCCGCCTCCTAGCGGTAACAGCACTCCACGCCGGGGATTTTTTATTTGCTGTGCCCAATGCAGCCCTGGGAACTCGCCTCAATCATGACGCTCTCCGCATTGGAGTTGCCCTTCGCCTTGCCGCCCCCATCCTCACCGAACATAGGTGCATCTGCGGAACTGCGATGGCAGACCAATACGGTCGTCATGGTCTGGTATGTCGTAAATTACAGGGTAAGATTGCAAGAGATGAAGAAGCTACCGACATCATCAAGAGGAGCCTCGCCATGGCCCGCTGCCCAGCACAAAGAGAACCACACTTATTCAGACCCAACGACCCTCAGAAGTGCCCAGATGGGGTCACCTTGCTTCCATGGAAGGATGGTAAGCAATTGGTGTGGGACTACTCGTGTGCTGCCACACTGGCCAGTACCTACCTTCACTACAGCACACGCGAAGGGGGTGGCGCTGCTTCTTTAAGGGAATCCCAGAAAATTATCAAATACAGAGGTCTGGCACACTGCTACAGCTTTGTTCGGATCTGTTCGGAGACCCCTCGGTTCGTGGGGAAAATGTGCATTGAAGTTCCTGAAGGAATTGGGGGACAAATTGATCGGCGCTACAAAAGACCAAAGAGCAAAAAAGTTTCTTGATCCAGCGCTTCAGTGTTGCGATTCAGAGGGGGAATGCCTGTTGCGTCTTGGGCACTAGTCCAACTTCGGAGGAATTCGAAGAAGTGTTTGACTTGCAACAATAATCGAACCTGTCTGTGACATTTATCAATGTTTCCTATTGTCGTGTTTTTCATTTTACTTGTATTGGTTGAGTTGTGTATGTCAAGGCCACATTTGTAATCATGTAATCTTGTACAATAAATGTTCCTATATATGTGTGTGTGTGTGTGCGTATGTGTGTGTATGTGGTGTGTGTATGTGGTGTATGTATGTGGTGTATGTATGTGGTGTGTGTGTGTGTGTGTGTGTGTGTGTGTGTGTGTGTGTGTGTGTGTGTGTGTGTGTGTGTGTGTGTGTGTGTGTGTGTGTGGATATATGCATGTTTATACACTTATATGTGTACGTAATATTAACAATTGTATAACTAGCCTCACAAACCACCACCCTCAGGATAGATATGGGGCGTATAATAAATAAATAAATAAATGAATGAATATTAATGCTTCACCCACGTATTACAAATGCTGTTAACTGCCAACAGAACCTACACCCAACCTAACCTTAATGGCCTAATTGTACACCAAAATTCTGCAATACAATATTAATTTCAATATGAGGAGAAACTCCTACTGTTGAATACACTACGTTTAAATTGAAGAATGCATCTTCGGGGGTTGGCCACCGCTTGGACAAGCCAAGCCTGAGGAGAATCGATTGCAACAGTCAGCCTGTCTCATACACAATGGTCAAATGCTCGTTAATTCATCTGCCACTCCATTTATGACTTAAAACACTGTACTCCTGATTACATTAGCTCTCTTCCTGTGTTCGAATTGCACCTCTGTGAATGCTTCACCCACTTACTGAAAATACAAATAATTGCCACCAGAATCAAAACGCATAGCCTAAGAAGAAGAACCTATATCTTAGGCTTAGCATTATATATATAATTTTGTGTACACAATTATTAATTTATATTTGAGAAAATATCAATTTTGGTTACAAAGTATGTTACAATTTACGAATGGATCTTTAGGGTTGGCAGCAGGTTAGGACGAGCACAGCCTATGGATGGGTTTATACACTGGGTCGTGTGCCTCATCACCAATTAGACATAAAAATTCATACTAAGACCGTATTATACTAAAAAAATATATAATCATAGTATGTTATATTTAGATTCAATTGTAATAATGGGTTCCCTGAATGACAGACTATAATTTGCAGTGTTAGCGTGACTAAACGTGTTAAAGCAATTGACCTTTGATAGTGACAAATCTACCTCTAGACCCAAATACAGAAAATGGACTTGATACTTCTAATTGTTATCTCTGTAACTTGTGACTCGTCCTAATATGGTGATTCGCCAGCTACTCTGACCGCCCATATAATGCTTCCGTTTTATCTGAGACATGTGTTAACGGCTTCTGTTAGACTCACAGAGGTTCCTTAGCCACCGCGGAATTTGGTATTAACTTTATGCCGGTATCTTGCATTTTGGGTAATTTCAACTTTCTTTAAGTGATGATCTGTGATTTCTTTCCATTTTCTTAATTATTATTTGTAACGTATTACAGTTTTTGAAAATAATGAAGTTTCGGTTAGTTTGAGATATTAAAAACATAAATAGATTATGTAGCCTAATATATTTAGTAGACAATTACCTAAATTTATCTTTCCATGTAAATTATTGCCTATATACACACTTGCCGTTTATAAATATGTCTATAAACAACAAAATAATAATCATTTATTAACGTTATTACTGTGGTAGTAAAAATCTATTCGTAAATTAACCCATATTTATATTTTATACGAGAACCTGCAGTTACCTACCTGGTCTATCCAGAGCTGAACAGGTGACCCACAAGGCAAGAGTCCCAAAGAGAAGGGAAAACATGTTCTTAGTTCTCAAATTCTCTTCATAACGTTGGGAATTCCACAAACAGTTTCTCACTCAAGGATGCAGGAGCACTGGAGTCTGACGTTCATACCCGGTCACTGCCCAAACACAACTGAGTGAAGTGTGTGGTATGATGCCAGCCCCCCCAGCCCTGCCCCGCCATCTACCAGGCGCTGGGCTTACTAACCTGTCTACCTCAGCCTCCTGATGCTGCCTCAACAACTGCACACTCACAGTTTGTGTACGCACCTCACCTAGTTATACTCACCTAGTTGTATATGCCGGGGTTGAGCTTTGGCTCTTTGGTCCCGCCTCTCAACCGTCAATGTACTGGTGTACATATTCCTGAACTTCTCGAGCTCTATCATATATACATTTGAAACTGTGCATGGAGTCAGCATCCACCACATCATTCCATTTACTAACTACTCTGACACTGAAAACGTTCTTTCTAATGTCTCTGAGGCTCATGTGGGTACTCAGCTTCCACCTGTGTTCCCTTATCCGTCCTTGTCTACCCTGTCAATGTGTGGACGCATGTATGTGCATTTACCTATCAGTGAATAGAGGAAAGTGAGGTTTAACTCTTTTATGCCCCGCCTACTTGTCTTGTTTTACCCGTTCTGTTATAATTTAACTCAAATCAAATCAAATGTTTATTCAGGTAAAAGTAAATCGAACTATTCTGACGTTCGATTTCTTTGTCGAATCTGGCCTTAAAGTTACGCGCGTATGTGTGTGTGTAATTACCTAAGCATAGTTACAAGATGAGAGCTACGCTCGTGGTGTCCCGTCTTCCCAGTACTCTTTGTCATATAACACAATGAAACTACTGACGGCTTTGGCCTCCAACACCTTCTCACTTAACTTGTTCCTACTATCTACGACTCTATAAAATAAAACTTTCTAATATTTTTTGGCACTTGTTTTCTTAATTTGAGTTTATGACCTCGTGAGGGCCTCGTAGCCTGGTGGATAGAGCGCAGGACTCGTAATTCTGTGGCGCGGGTTCGATTCCCGCAGGAGGCAGAAACAAATGGGCAAAGTTTCTTTCACCCTGAATGCCCCTGTTACCTAGCAGTAAATAGGTACCTGGGAGTTAAGTCAGCTGTCACGGGCTGCTTCCTGGGGGTGGAGGCCTGGTCGAGGACCGGGCCGCGGGGACACTAAAGCCCCGAAATCATCTCAAGATAACCTCGTGTACTTGAAGTTACAGGTTTGCAAGAATTCTTCTGTCAGTTTTGTAGATTTGTGTTGCTATTTTGTACACAGTTATCACATCGCCTTTTTTTATTATATCTTCTAGCTTTGGTATATTTAACGCCTGTAGCCAGGCCTCTAGGAGGCCTGGTAGAGGACCGGGCCGCGGGAACGTTGAGCCCCGAAATCATTGCAAGGTAAGCATCTCCACGTAGCTCATGTTTTTCAATTCCGAAAGCCATTAAGTTGCATATCTTTCCACCTTTTCCAATTTCTTGATGTGCTTCTTAAGATATAGGCACCATGCAACTGCTGCATATTCAAATTTTAATCTTAAAAATGTTATATATCCTCGCAAAATGCTCTTTATTTATTTGGGCCTCAGGTGTGTGTATGCTCACCAAATTGTGTGTGTGTGTGTGTGTGTGTGTGTGTGTGTGTGTGTGTGTGTGTGTGTGTGTGTGTGTGTGTGTGTGTGTGTGTGTGTGTGTGTGTGCGTGTGTGTGTGTGTGTGTGCGTGTGCGTGTGTGTGTGTGTGTGTGTGTGTGTGTGTGTGTGTGTGTGTGTGTGTGTGTGTGTGTGTGTGTGTGTGTACTCACCTAATTGTACTCACCTAATTGTGCTTGCGGGGGTTGAGCTCTGGCTCTTTGGTCCCGCCTCTCAACCGTCAATCAACTGGTGTACAGATTCCTGAGCCTATTGGGCTCTATCATATCTACATTTGAAACTGTGAATGGAGTCAGCCTCCACCACATCACTTCCTAATGCATTCCTAATGTGTGTGTGTGTGTGTGTGTACTCACCTAGTTGTGCTTGCGGGGGTTGAGCTTCGGTTCTTTGGTCCCGCCTCTCAACTGTCAATCAGTGTACAGGTTCCGGAGCCTAATGGGCTCTAGTCTATCTACGTTTGATACTGTGTAGTCTACCTCCACAACATCACTTCTAATGCATTCCATTTATTAACTTCTCTGACACTGAAAAAATTATCTCTATAACGGCACTATGGCTCATTTGGATATTCTGTTTCCACACGTGTTCTCTTGTGCGAGTACTCCTGTGTTAAATAAACCGTCTTTATCAACCCTTATCAATTCCTGAATCTTATACGTGGTGATCATGTCTCCCCTAACTCTTCTGCCTTCCAGCGACGTGAGGTTTAGTTCCCGTAGTCTCTCCTCGTAGCTCATAATCCCCTCAGCTTGAGTACTAGTCTGGTGGCATAACTTTGAACCTTCTTCAATTTCGTTTTGTGCCTGACTAGATACGGACTCCATGCTTGAGCTGCATACTCCATGATTGGTCTGACACATGTGGTATACAAGGTTCTGAATTATTCCTTACACAAGTTTCTAAAGGCCGTTCTTATGTTGACCACCTTGGCATATGCCGCTGATGATATTCTCTTGATGTAGGGCCTAAGGGGACAGGTCTGGCGTGATATCAACCAGCCAAGTCTTACTTTCTGATTAAGAATTTCATCTCACAAATGGTACCTTGCATCTGGCCTCCCGCTCCCTTCACCTATCTTCATTACTTTACGTATGCATGCTGCTTCATGCATGCTATGCATACTTTGTATGCTACTTCATTACTTTACATTATTTCTAGTGCCTCTGTGGCTCATTTGGGTACTCAAGTTTCCCTGTGTCCCCACACACACATATTGTGTGTGTAGAAATACATGTTTAAAACATTAAAAATAACCCTACATATATGAAAATGAAAGTGTCGGCTTCAGTTACCTGTGTGGACTTGGTAAATTATTGAAGTTATTTAGACTTATTTTATGTATATTCATTTTAGTTAACCCATTTACAAAATCGTTTTCTTTAAACTGTATCAAAGAAAACCTATTTGGATGCGTAACTAATCAGCTTGTGGGACTGAACAAAAATATGCACCAGGGTAATTGTACTCATCTAGTTGTGCTTTGACTCCTTGGTCCCGCCTCTCAAATGTCAATAAACTGATGTACAGATTCCTGAGCCTACTGGGCTCTATATTATCTACATTTGAAACTGTGTATGGAGTTTGGCTCCACCACATTACTGCCTAATGCACTTCCATCTGTTAATACCACCAGGGTAATTGTATACAGTAGCAAACTATGTATACTCTCGCTGGGAACAGAAAGTTAGCTAATCGAGGTTCGCTTTGCCAAGGGCGAGACTGTGTCTACCCCAAGTTAATTTTTGTTCTTATTTGACCCTTTACTAGGAAAGATCCCTATTAAACATTGCTGTATGTGCCTAATATTTGGCTGGGATATGAGGACCAGGAGCTGGGCTATGAGGACCAGGAGCTGGGATATGAGGACCAGGAGCTGGGCTATGAGGACCAGAAGCTTGAATATGAGGACCAGGAGCTGGGATATGAGGACCAGAAGCCTGAATATGAGGACCAGGAGCTGGGATGAGGCCGGAGTGAAGGAACGGTGCCCAGCCACCAGGACCACTCGAAATCAAACTCAAAATAACCATGGCAAAGGACATGGCTTTTATTGTGTACAAAAAAGAGGAATGTAATGAAAAACGTTCATTACTACAACTACGTTAACACTGGAAGATTACATTTCTAATTATAAGTTATAAAAATTCTGCCCAAAAGAATAATGCGTTAATATTTTAAAATGACAAGCGAAAATTAGTAATGATATTTAGATCAAAGAGCGAGCATTGAACGAATATAATTAAAAGAACAGAGAAAAAACTCCTACCGCTGGTGGGGTGAGGCCTGCGCAGACATCCACGGAGGACCTGTCTGGACTTGTGCAGAGTTCTGCTGGCAGTCTGCACCCAGACCCACCGGCAGCAAGACCAGCGTCCAGGCTTGTCCCATTTACTATCTCCACGTGCTCAACATATCTCATTCGTACTCAGTCGACCACATCAATGCTGCATATTTTCATCATCAGGGCGGTGACACATTAGTTTAGATTAGTCAGAAACTAGCGTCAAGTCAGGGAGCGTCCGTCTGTTCCCGTTGATCAAGTGAAATTTGGGGTTTTGCAAGATTTTGATATTTGTGTGGAAGCTGTGGAAGGAGCAGTGGGACATGACCCACGTCCTGCATGTCCTCCATCTGTTCTGCTAGACATGTCTCTAATCCTGTTCCTCGCTTGTGTGGTGGGTAAGTACTTGTGTGTGTGTGTGTGTGTGTGTGTGTGTGTGTGTGTGTGTGTGTGTGTGTGTGTGTGTGTGTGTGTGTGTGTGTGTGTGTGTGTGTACACACCTAATTGTGCTTGCGGGGGGGAGGGGGGATCGAGCTTCGGCTCTTTGGTTCCGCCTCTCAACTATCAATCTGCTTGTGTACACGTTCATGAGCTTATTGAGCTTTATTATATCTATATTTGAAATTGTGCATGGAGTCAGCCTCCACCACATAAATTCCTAATCTCTAACAATGAAAAATTGATTTCTAATGTCACTGTGGCTCATTTGGCCATTCAGTTTCCACTTGTGTCCCCTTGGGAGAGTAACACCCCTTAAATAATCTGTCATTATCTACCCTATCAAATTCCCCTGAGAATTTTGTATATGGTGATCATGTCTCCCCGAACTCTTCTGTCTTCCAGTGATGTGAGGTGCAATTCACGCAGTCTTTCCTCATAACTCATGCCTCTTAGTTCTGGGCCTAGTCTAGTGTCATACCTTCGAACCTTCTTCAGCTTCGTCTTGTGCTTGACAAAGTCAGGTCTCAAGAGTTTGCTAGGGCCATAGTACAGTTCTCGTGTGTGTAGTATCTAAGATCAACCGTCTAAGATCACAAGGAGTGGACTGAAGGCTATGGTAGAGCTCTGGGGTCTTTAAGTTTAGTTAACTAAGGGCTAGGTAGTGGACGAAGTCGTCCCCCATTACATCCATGCTGGAGCCGCATACGCCAGGATTGGTCTTACCTTTGTGGTATACAAGGATTTAAAATATTCCTTACACAAGTATCGAAAGGTAGTTCTGATGTTAGCCAGCTTCGTATACGCCGCTGATGATATTATTTTGATGTGGGCTTCAGGTGACAGGTTCGGCGTGATATTAGCTCCTAGATTTTTCTACCTGCCTAGAGTACTTGTGGTACTTCGCTAGTCCTTCGGGGGAGAAACTTACTGCAATAATGTAATGCTTAAATGAAGATGAGGAAAAGACCCAAAACATCTGATACAATGTCTCTGGTTACCGCCCTCATCTGTCAAAAAAATGTTCACCCACGTCAGCAGTTTGCCTGTCACCCGTCTAGTGACAGGGGAGGGGGGGAGGGGGGGGCAAGTGATCATGTAATAGCGATGGCCAACCTGTCCATCACTGTCATGAGGTGCAGGCCAGCACCTGCACACTTGAATATAACACCCTCGGCCCAACGCTTGGTAAACGTGAGGTGATTTGTCTTCTAATTGGCAAGCGAGGGAGGTCTGGCGTCCCCGATACTTGATATGCGATAATTAAGGCTCAAGTTATTACACCGGGCTGCTAAGGCTCAGTCTGTCTGGGTGTGTATGTCTGTGTCCATCTGTGAGGTACAGTGTATGGACTGTGGGCGCGAACGTGCAACCCCGTGTGTGTGTACTCACGTAATTGTGCTTGCGGGGGTTGAGCTTCGGCTCTTTTGCCCCGCCTCTCAGCTGTCAATCAACTGTGTGAGTGTGTGTGTACTCATCTAGTTGTACTCACTTAGTTGTGCTTGCGGGGGTTGAGCTCTGGCTCTTTGGTCCCGCCTCTCAACTGTCAATCAACTGTGTGAGTGTGTGTGTACTCATCTAGTTGTACTCACTTAGTTGTGCTTGCGGGGGTTGAGCTCTGGCTCTTTGGTCCCGCTTTTCCGCTGTCAATCAACTATGTGAGTGTGTGTGTACTCGTCTAGTTGTACTCACTTAGTTGCGCTTGCAGGGGTTGAGCTCTGGCTCTTTGGTCCCGCCTCTTAACTGTCAATCAACTGTGTGAGTGTGTGTGTACTCATCTAGTTGTACTCACTTAGTTGTGCTTGCGGGGGTTGAGCTCTGGCTCTTTGGTCCCGCTTTTCCGCTGTCAATCAACTATGTGAGTGTGTGTGTACTCGTCTAGTTGTACTCACTTAGTTGCGCTTGCAGGGGTTGAGCTCTGGCTCTTTGGTCCCGCCTCTTAACTGTCAATCAACTGGTGTACAGGTTCCTAAGCCTATTCGGCTCTATCATATCTACACTTGAAACTGTGTATGGAGTCAGCCTCCACCACATCACTTCCTAATACATTCCATTTGTCTACTACTCTGATACTGGAAAAAAAAATTCCAATGTCTCTTTGGCTCATTTGGGCACTCAATTTCCATCTGTGTTCCCTAGTGCGTGTCCTCCTGGTATTAAATAGTCTGTCTTTATCATCAATTCCTCTGAGAATCTTGTATGTGGTGATCATGTCCCTCCCTAACGCTTCTGTCTCCCAGTGACGTGAGGTTTAATTCCCGTGGTCTCTCCTCGTAGCTCATACCCCTCAGTTCGGGTACTAGTCTGGTGGCAAACCTTTGAACCTTTTCCAACATAGTTTTATGCTTGACTAGATATGGCCTCCATGCTGGAGCTGCATACTCTAGAATTGGTTTGACATATGAGGTATACAAAGTTCTGAATGATTCCTTACACAAGTTTCTAAAGGCCGTTCTTATGTTGGCCAACCGGGCATATGCCGCTGATGTTATCCTCTTGATATGGGCTTCAGGGGACAGGTCTGGCGTGATATCAACCCCCAGATCTTTCTCTCTTTGATTCTTGAAGTATTTCATCTCCCAAATGATACCTTGTTTCTGGTCTCCTGCTCCCCACACCTATCTTCATTACATTACATCTGCTCGGGTTAAACTCTAACAACCACTTGTTCGACCATTCCTGCAGCTTGTTCAGGTCTTCTTGAAGCCTCAAGCTGTCCTCCTCTGTCTTAATCCTTCTCATAATTTTGGTGTCGTCAGCAAACATTGAGGGGAATGAGTCTATACCCTCTGAGAGATCATTTACGTATATCAGAAACAGGATAGGTCCGAGTACAGAGCCCTGTGGGACCCCACTGGTGACTTCACGTCAATCTGAGGTCTCGCCTCTCATTGTAACTCTTTGCTTCCTATTGCTTAGGTACTCCCTTACCCACTGGAGCACCCTACCCGTTACTCCTGCCTGTTTCTCCAGCTTATTCATCAGCCTCTTATGGGGTACTGTGTCATAGACTCTGCGCAAATGTTTCACATACAGAGGCATTTCTTACCAATGCACCATCTCCATCTTCCCTTTGGATGATTACCTGATGTTAGCTCATTATTTTTCTCTGTGAGGGATTTGATCTCCTTTGCTGCTGTCAGCTCACTTTGCAGGTTGTTTATTGTATTCTTTATTTCATGCCTCTTCTTCCTAAATTCCTCCCAAACTTGGGCTAACATTTCCTTCATTAGGTCATCTTGACTTTTCCCTGTTCTCTTGGAACCCTTAGAACACCACTCTCATGACTAAAAATATACTCAACAGTGCTTTCTATTATCTTCGTCCTTTGTGTCTTTAAATAATATTTTTATAGCAGTCTAGACGATAAACCATTTCTGCTTTTCCTAGTGTTCTGTGTATATTGGTGTCGCCACAGACAAGTTTAGTTCCCATACAGAGATACTGAAATGTCCCAGGAAATATTGAGGACGCAGATCCACACAAACACCTGAAGTTTTCTCGTTCCTTACATACACGACAATGAAAAAAAGTAGACTTGGCGCCAACCCAGGAGGGTCATTCCGGGTTCCAGAATTAATTGTGCGCCTCGCTGAACGTTTCTAAAAGTCGATCATTTCAGTGACCCATCAGCCGAAGCTGACCGTAACTCGTGGCTCATGGGATTGTTAGCTGCAGTTTACCTTCACTTCGTTCCCCGTTTGTTGTAATAAATTCCTTTCTCTTATTTGACATAGAATCTATGATCTCTTAACCTCAATAATTTTTTCCCCAAGAAGGTAGACGATCCCGACTATTACTGAAATATCACTGCACTATTTTACCCGCCCCAATTACTGAACGACACTTTGGCGCCATGCAGGTATGCATTACTTTCCCCAGGATGGTTGACGACACTGCGAGTAACATGTAACCTCGCACCATTACTTTCCCCAGGATGGTTGACGACACTGCGAGTAACATGTAACCTCGCACCATTACTTTCCCCAGGATGGTTGACGACACTGCGAGTAACATGTAACCTCGCACCATTACTTTCCTCAGGATGGTTGACGACACTGCGAGTAACATGGAACCTCGCACCATTACTTTCCCCAGGATAGTTGACGACACTGCGAGTAACATGTAACCTCGCACCATTACTTTCCCCAGGATGGTTGACGACACTGCGAGTAACATGTAACCTCGCACCATTACTTTCCTCAGGATGGTTGACGACACTGCGAGTAACATGTAACCTCGCACCATTACTTTCCCCAGGATAGTTGACGACACTGCGAGTAACATGTAACCTCGCACCATTACTTTCCCAGGATGGTTGACGACACTGCGAGTAACATGTAACCTCGCACCATTACTTTCCCCAGGATGGTTGACGACACTGCAAGTAACATGTATCCTCGCACCATTATTTTCCCCAGGATGGTCGGCGGGGGTTACGCAGTGCCCCAACAAGACGGAGCTGGACGCCTGCTTGGCTAAGATCGTGCCCCACATGACCAGGACTGGTCTGCCACACCAACCCAAACATCTCACCCACATGTGCAGGTGATGTATACACATGCTCTCATGTGCACACGTACACATATTCTGATATACACACATATACACATACCCTGTTTATATTTGGTAATCTACGCACATGCATGTAAATACACAGACGAAAAACATTACATTATTATTTCCCAGGAAAATACATGTACGGGAAATGTGATATATTTGTAATTGTGACTTTGATCGCAATTCAGTCGTGAGAACGAGGCCGGGCCGCGCTGAGCCTGCTCCAGCCTCCAGCACTCACCTACACAATATTATCATTCAGCAACACACTATGGTCCTCACAACACTGTTGTTCGCTAGTCATTGTGGCTCATAAATACTTATTTTCAGAGAGAGAGAGAGAGAGAGAGAGAGAGAGAGAGAGAGAGAGAGAGAGAGAGAGAGAGAGAGAGAGAGAGAGAGAGAGAGAGAGAGAGAGAGAGAGAGAGAGAGAGAGAGGGGGGGGGGAAGGGGGGGGGGGAGGAAAAGGAAAGGAAAAGGAAAGGAAAAGGAAAAGGAGGAAAAGAACCTTCAGCCCTAAGATGCATCTTTCACCTTGACAGCGGGGGTTCCAAAATGTGAAGCACAAGTTCACTTCCATCTTGAATATTCACCACTCTCCTGGATGGTCTAACCCCACATCTATCCGAATTGTGGACAAGGTGGAAAACCATGCAAGAAGACTCGTCTCTTCGGCACAGATTGGCTGAACTGGTCAATACATCAGAAACTTCAGCACCATAAAGATGCTGGTGGTCTTAGTGTTATGTATAAGACCAAGGTTCTCAAGATTCCCTACCTGGTAACTGTCCTGGTCCAGTTTTTTTGACAACCGAAGTTGGCACCTGCAACATAAGGCGCTCAGCCATCAACAGCCTCATGTTGGCTGTGCCATTCTCAAGAACCTCTTTCCATCACCGATCATTCATTCCGTAGGCGACTCATTTGGAACATGTTCTCTCCACACGTTGGTAAGCGTGAAATCAAGCATTATACTTTTAGCACATCATGATGCAGTCCGTAGTGCATGTGCCTGATATGATCAGGAACGCGGGTTCGATTCAGTCGTACAGCTTCAATATGTATTCATAGATTCATGAAATTATTGTGATTTTCATTGTGTAACCATTTAAAGCTCCAACTACTGCTACTTAGTCCCAACTCCTCTGTCTTTCCACAGAGCCTTCAAAGGCGGGATGAGGTGTGTGGACGCCTACACGGCCCAGTGTATGTCGAAGATAGAGCGCGCCGGTTTGGAGGAGCACCTGAAGGGCGCCCGCTCCACCCTTGCCTTCCTCTGCGACGACCCGGTCTTCCAGCGAGGTCTGTCATACATTCCAGTAACTCTCCTTACAACCCAATCTTCCAGCGCCTGTTACACATCCTTTCCAGTTGCCCTCTTTACGACCCGGTCTTCCAGGAAAAATTGTCATCCATTCCAGTGGGCTTCCTTACATCTTCCAGCAAGGTTAGCCACCCATTCTAGTGGCCCTCTTTACGACCCGGTCTTCTAGCAAAGAGTCAGCCATTCCAATGGTCCTCTTTATTATCCATATTTCCATCGATTTAAGTAATTCATTTCAGTGGCCCTCTGTACAACAAATTACACGAGTCCTAATTTTATTAGTATTTTTTAAACTGATTTTGTTTTCCTGTAAGATCTACGACTTTTCAAGAATTCCAACCATTCTTTTTTTCGAGACATGATATGTACTATTATCAGCATGTCTGTGTCTCCAACAGGGATATTTCAGTCTTTATGGGAAAGATCAAAGTTTTCTTCAGTGAAACATATTCCTCTTCGAGTAATGAGTTACTCTTCCAGTGGCATATTCTCGTGAAAACACAAGGCCATTCAAAATTCATCATTATACCTTCTTGAAGAATCAAGTTCAATTTTTAGACACTAAAGAACCTTTCAAATGAGGTCCAGGCATCTTTGATAAATCACAAATTTCTTCATTAGTTAGCAACTCTTACCAGACTCAGCCTAACATACTGAAGTGGCCATTACACACAAAAATCACAATAACGTGACGCATCAAATGAACAAATCCACAAGGGCCGTGACGAGGATTCGAACCTACGTCTGAGAGCATCCCAGACGCTGCCTTAATCGACTGAGCTACGACATGGTAAAAGATTTGCAACCAGAAATTCTACTGAATTCACTTGGATCCTGCAGCCTCTCCGAGACACAAACCAGGATTTTACACAATTCCCCTCATGCACTCGAGCTATGTCAATAGGCGGTTCTACCTCTTCGTCCTTCCTACATTACACACAGAAATCACAATAGCGTGATGCATCAAATGAACAAATCCACAAGGGATTTGCTGTACTGCTGTACAAAATAGCAAATACAGTGTGGTTCTGTTCCCCCCGGAGTCGCCTTACACTGGCTGGTGTTTTTTTACTTCAGGTAATAACACTGGTGTCCACTGACCAATTATATTTATATGGAAACATATTTACATTTGCAACTGTTATCACTGCAGAAACATATGACATTTAGTATTAAATTGAAACAAACAAAACCCACATATTTACGAGTTATTAAATAAACATAAAAAAATATATTTTTTGCTTTGACACTGCAGTGTTTATTTATATTAAATATTAGCAGTCAATAAAAACAAAATCCTTAATGCATAAATCCGTTTTTAGTATTAAATTATCGAAGAAGCATGATCTTCGTCGCTGTTTGGCAAATAGATCAATTAATTAACTTAATTAATAAGATCCAGTATTGTGAATTAATATCATCTCACAATTAGTCACAGTCTTCTACTACTGTTTGATTTACCACTTTCGGTAATTATTTAAATCAAATGTCAAACACACATACTTAAAAATGCCCTGGACAAAGTAACACAAAGCGGAAGTAAGGTCAATATTTTCAAAAACCATATATTTAAGAAATCTATTTATATATTCAAGGTCGAAGCCAAACTAGTTTCAGCGTCAACTAGATTCCAAGGTGAAGCTAAGGGTCACCTGATACCCCCAGAGCCTCACATTTCCTCATATTATAAAAAAAAATCTGAAGCGATATCCAATCCCAAGCCTCGTATCTCTCCCTCGGCTGTAATAAACCGCCAGCAGTGATGAACGTGATGGCACTTAAGCCTGACTACTTATGGAACGCAGAAGTTATTTTGGAACAATCCTATGCCAGCTAGAAGTCTGGGAAATAAATTCAACAAGACTCAGAATTGCGAGTACACACACTCCGACGCCTAACCATAGTTAGATCGGGAATTAAGCTTGGGGCCAGGTGCTGGAACCAGTTACATCTTCAAACGACATATATATGAGCATAGGAACATAAGAATGTTAATTATTTATATGGGTGTGTGTAGCCTCCGTTGCTAGAGTGACCCAGGAGCTCCACCAGGAGGTAACGGAGCTTCCACACCGTCCCCCAATCCCAACACTACGGGCTCACCATAGCCCGTGCTACTTGGAACTTTTAGTTCCAGGTAGCGAATCATAAACAACAACAACCCCAACATCTCCCGAGGGTCTGGTCTCGTCATCTAGCATCATGTTTACTAACTCGCACACAAATTAAACTGTCTTCTGAGCAATAATAACCGGAGTGTAGACGTGGACACGAGGTCGAGAGGTCCAAGATTATAATTGCTAAAGATGAATGGCAAACATTAAACAAGAGAAACGTTATCAGTTTAAAGGTGAGCGAGAATACTAGCCAGCCGTTCCATCAGGCCACCACTACTGAACTAACACTATATTCACACTTTACACCAAGCGAACCGACATTCACATGCCAGCTGTTGCACCAAGCGGCATAGCCTACGGCAGGTTTAATTTAGTTTGGGATAACAGTGCTCGAATGGTATTGTGTTGGTACGGTCTCATGGGACCTTGCATCACAATTCACCTGCCTTGGAGACATGCTGCATATAAGCATAGTACATGGTTCCTAGTCCTCACACTTTTTGTTACTGCGTCTTCTCGGTTAGTATTGTTTGGAATTAATAAATATAAATCATAAGTATAAGATGAACACATGTCTAAATTATCCGGAAGAGCAAACTGACTAGTTAAACGACTGTCAAACATGAATCAAGAAAATTCCCTGACTACTACTGAAGCTGTCATATAAATATAAATTGTCATCCAAACTTCCGTGGAAATAAACATTCCATTTACCCGGGATTTATGAGACTCGAACCTTGTTTCCCACGTGTGTGAGGCCGAAGCTCTATCGATCGAACTATTGAGTAGTCTTAATAACGGATCACTAAGTCCTCTGAGCTTCAGCAGTAGTCAGGGAAAGTCGAAAATTCCAGTTTGGCAGCAGGATGCTTTACGGGCTCACCATAGCCCGTGCTACATGGCCATTTCGTTCTGAGTAGCTAAATCTAAAACAACAACAACAGCAGCAAGATGCTGCTTAACTTTCCAGGGTAAATCTTAAATACGTGAAACCCTTTCTTATCCCATTGTCGGTCTGACGTTGTCCCCCAACGTCGCCCGATGTGTTTGAGAATGAAAATAATGTATACTTGTGTAAAGGAGGAAATGCATATGTTTATCTCTCAGAATGTTCGGTACTACGTTTATTGTTTGTGATGTGTATCTATGTATGTATTAACACGATGCTAATAGTCCTCTCGTGGTAGTTTAATACAAATGTTTTATAAATATATTTCTGAGATGGTTGTTTACGCGTTGAGATTTTAGCCTATCACTCTCGAGAATGATTAAAGCCACAGCAACTGTAAACAGTACATGACCTAAAAGTATATCCGTAATATACTTATTAAATACAATTAAATTGGAAAGATAACCGACTAGAAAGAAGGCTGAAAATGTAAATGTCAAAGTGATATATTAAAGCCGATAACGATTATAGGTTATAAATCACAACACCCACACACACACGACTGCTCCCGCATGGGAAATATGTATTTCTTATAATAACGCCCATCAAAGGGCTACGCCGTTCAATGTCAATATGAACCTCCCGTGTACATAAATTTATAAAACTATTTAGGTTCTAAGTCTACATAAACAAGTTTTTGTTAAAAAAAACTTGTTGAAATAAAAGTTAAATAAAAAAATAAGTGTGCATACACGGGCGAGGATATAACACATCCGACACCCGTCTACCAGATTACTATTTACTATTACGATAAACAATTATGACTTCCTTAAAACATATACAATAATGGCAACCAATAACAAATAGAAATTGACATTTCGTATTTAGTTCTCAGTTAACTCTGGGAGCAATCATCATGTTCCCGTGATAAAAAAAAACTTTCCCGTCGTGAATTTTTGTTGACAAAATGGGACCGAAAATGACCTGAGACGTAATATAACACTGTAATTAAGAGTTATTGGATGGAATTTTTAAATTTCATATTTGCCTGTGAAGGGAATAGTTACCGTGCTGCAGTGGGTTTCCTGACGTGAAGCTATTAAATCCAGCAATAAAAGATAGCAATGACCATAAAAATCTAACACAAAAATCTAACTTTAATTACAAAGTGGATGAGTTCTTCAAACTTGTTTCTCATTAGTTGCATGCAAAAGGCCCTCATGATCTTGATATCAAATGTTCAGATTTTCCTTAGATATGGTATTTCAACAATCTTTACCTGGCATATGATTTTCCATCTTCAAAGGATTATCTTTACCAAAGACTTAAATTATTACAGGGGGGGGGGGTAAATGGGAGGTATCTTGGGAGTGAGGAGGAAGTAGAGAGAGGGAAGAGAGTAGGGGAATGGGGAGTAGGCTGATAAGAGTATATGCACAAAAGATACATACCAAAAGACCAACGGGTCCACGAATGTTATCTGCAAGAGATGGAGAAAAAAAAGATTTTGAACATTTTTCTCTACAAGAATAGAAATGATCCAAGTAGCAAGGAAAGGCTCTCTCCCTACTCCGGTTAACTCGACCCGCTTTAACCCATTTTGGAGGTTTGCGCCTTAGTGAAATAAAAAAATCAATGGAAATCTGACACTCATAATGAGCTATACTTTTATTTGTGCTAATGTTGGAGGCAAGAAGAGTTTATAATGGCCAGGATTCATCAACAACCACTTTCGACCTATACATCTTTCATCAATCTGCCAGTTCTTTTTGAATTCATTAAACAGCTACGAAAAAAACACTTCGAAATTTCACAGTCCAAGGTTATTATTGCTATACCCAACCTCGCGCACTCCGGAGCTCATCAACTGTTTATAAAATGTAAACAAAGCAACCATGATTGAGGAAAGATGTACAGGTTTCGTAAGTGGTTGGGTAAATGCTTGACGAATCCTAGGCGTTGGCCCCTGAGTCTTATCATGATGTGAAATGTTTAGGCTGAGCTAATTTTTATCATTTCATGATGTAATTAGCTTCTGTTTATCCTTCGAATTTTACATATATTGATTTTATATTTAAATTGTTTGTTGTCTCATTTTAGAAACAGTGTATCTTTCAATGTCGTTAAAAGTTTAACAAAATATTAATTTCAATTTATTTTATTAATGCATTATCATGTCATATAAGAGAGAGAGAAAGAGAGAGAAGAGAAGAGAGAGAGAGAGAGAGAGAGAGAGAGAGAGAGAGAGAGAGAGAGAGAGAGAGAGAGAGAGAGAGAGAGAGAGAGAGAGAGAGAGAGAGAGAGAGAGAGAGAGTGAGTGAGTGAGTGAGTGAGTGAGTGAGTGAGTGTGTGTGTGTGTGTGTGTGTGTGTGTGTGTGTGTGTGTGTGTGTGTGTGTGTGTGTGTGTGTGTGTGTGTGTGTTTAAACTATTCTCATCAAAGCCCGAGAAGCATATTCGCCTGGTGAACATCGGTACAAAATTAATGTTGTCTCATCTCACTCACGCAATTGCTTGCTTTATTAAGGTTATTCAACTCGACTAATTGTTCTGTTATTAGTAAAAGTTTCCACCAAAGGATATGAATAAAGTACGCAGAAACATAATTATTGTAGATGAATTGAGTTTAAAGTTTGTCTAGAAAGCAATACCTACTCGGGTTTGTGCTTAATACTTTGGTAAATGTTATTGATTAACTTAATAAACCAATACGTAAACAGGATTTATTCATTTGACTTGGATATGGGATTTCTTCTGAATTATTTAAGCAAGGCGATATGGCTCTTGACAACTACATATGAACACGACTAAAAAAATAATGTAGCTGAAATATTGACACGTGATTAACTCACGACGCCCGTTGTGCTGTGTTCCATGCTATCATGGTATTGATATCATGGTTACATGGTATCAATTTAAACTCACATGGTATCCAAAAAGTGCCAGTTAAAATTATGACATCAGTGACATTACACACTTCATGAACAGTATATATAAAACACCTAAATTTATCTATTAATTTGATTATGGTAAGGTTAAGTTATAATAGCATAGATCATTACGTTTGACCCATTATATGTCATCAGCGATGACATATAATGGGTTCACCTTAGCCAGTTCTTGAACCCTACTTCATTTAATTAATTATAGATGGGCATCAAAATTCTAACTAAACTGGTTAACCTGATGCTGGACTGAAAACTGGAAATATTTTCACCCACAGGGTTATATGGAACCACCTACCCACCGAAGCCATAAATGCCAAAACTCTCTTTAAATTTGTAAATCCAGCTAGAAAAAATCATCAGGGTAAATGGGGGAAAGGGGGACCTTTTGACAAACCGTCGGCTTCCTGTCATCGTCGAGACAACTAGTGTTAGTGGCCCTCAGGTAAATGATTAATTGTTTGTTTTGCTCATTTCATGCAGCCTATATAACAAATTAATTATGTATAACTAATTAACAGTACAGAACTTACTTCTTGCCAGACACCATGACAACGATGTCGATGTTGTTCGTGTTGTAGTCGAGGGCAGCGATGGGACTAGGGGTCCCATCATTATCCCGTAATTCAAGAACAGTCAACCGGCATAAGATTCAGCGACTGTTCAGATACGTCGGAATGGCCTTGTTAGTAATTAGGATGCTAAAGAGGCGTTGGAGGACGGCAAAACGTGTTTCTACGTCAAGTCCGGCACCATCAAGGAGTGTGTGGGATCGTAAGATGGGAGTTTTGACAAGCCAAGGTGTAGGAAGGAGTCCTGCCGGAGGTAAAACGTGGATGGTGTTGAGGTTCTCTTGTTCCTTCTTGCTGTGGGCACCACCAAGAGGCCGGAGAGTCCATCTGACGACGAAAGAGGTAGCCCAGGAGACTGTGATGTGCAGACATCACTCAGGTCTCCTTCCACGCCGTGCGCTCGTGTTTACAAGTATGAAAAGCTGGCGGAACCGGACAAAACAATAACATTTTCTCCGGAAATTAAACAATGGAAAAAAAATCACTTAAAGTGTAAACATAAATATATGCGTTACAAATGTTACGCGTTTTGTGTACATTTAAATGGTTTAACTCTTCCTCTCCTGTACCTCCTATTATTAACAACTTCCCTCCTGTCACCAACTTTCCCACACTAACTCTTCCTTCTTTACCACTGCAGAGTATCTCTCCCACGGGAAGTGTATCCGGGAGGTGCGGGAGGACTGGGATCGCTGCCACCTTCACTTCAAGTACCTGGTGGGACTCGAACATTCTCGCCCCAACATCACTCAGGTGCAGCGCGACCACAACATCTGCTGGTTAGTGAAGCAAATGGAGACTTCTGCTGCCTGGTATAGTTAATTACACGTGTTTGTAGTCTGCTGGCTTGTAAGTGGTGCGTTTACCTCGTCTGGTTATTAGAGTGCATATTTACGTTGCTGATATGTAAGATGTGTACATTGCAATGGTCGAGAAAGTGTGAAAGTTTATTGGTCCCCGTGGCGCAGTGATAACACACTCGCTCCGCACTTCGTTAACGATTAGGCCTGGGTTCGTATCCCAACCCGTCCTCTTACAAATTACGTCGTTTTTCGCTCGTAAGCGCACTCAGTTAAAAAAAAATGGGGACATAATTCAAACTGAAATCGGCTCACGAGTGATGTACTCTCCCGTTTTCTGTTTTAGGTCCTCTGGCTTAGGCTGTTAGGTTTGGAGAGGATACTTTAAATAAACAGGTTTCATGACGTTTTGAAATTTTGGGAGAACTTCCTAACAGGGTCCTAACTAACCAGAGGACCCTTAACTTGTTATTTTGGATTTTTTTTTTAATGAATTTTAATTTTGAGTTACGTCGATATTTGGCCCTAGCGCATACGAGCGAAAAGCAACGTAATTTCTAAGAGGACGGATTGCAATCCCGGCCAGGGAGGATTGACTGGGATTGATCACCAATCCTTAACTGTAGCCTCTGTCCACCCAGCAGTGAATGGGTACCTGGTTGTCAAACGATTTGGCGGGTTGTATTCCAGGGAAAATTAGGATTAAGAACTTGCCCGAAACACTATGCGTGCTAGTGGATGTACTAGAATGTAAGAACTCTTGTATTTATTTAAAAAAAATTAGTCGTGTTTATGTCTTAACTACTAAAGATCGTGTTCAGGATACTCGACTGCTTGCAAAATTTGCTAATTTAGTAAGGAAGATTTACCAATGTTTACAGGTTAAAGACTTTGCAAATGCACTGTTCAATACTATCAATGTGTACAAGTTAGCTGTTAGCATACTGGCCGCGTTCATTTTTTCACATAACCTAAAATAGAGATTATCTTGTTAATAATATAATCTGTTTGTTACACCTTAACTAATACAGTCAGGTGTACATGTTTCTCATTGCCAGTATAACAACTGAAATATTACTAAAATCTAAGTTTGAGATGGTTGAATTAATTGATTACTGTATTATCACCAGACATTTTTTTGCAAATTCAAATTTATTGCCTTGTGTTTGCAACCTTGGCTTTCATAAAAAATATCTAACTACAGTATTTGTTAAGCCTTCATTTAATAAGGCACAGTTCAATCAACCCTCAACACATATCTACCAAGTATACTGGAGATTATTGATGATTCTGTATACAGGTGCTGTGTACAAAACAATCAATATTATTAATCATCACATTTGCAATACAGTAATTTAAATTTGTTTCTATCCAACAGTATTCGCGAGAAGTTCCTGAGTTGTGTGTACAGGATGAGCTACCTCACTTGCGGCAAGCTGCAGGCGGTATTCCTGAAAAAGATGACGGCGACACTCTCGTACAGTGACGTCCACCAGGAAAAGTGTAGACATGTCACTCTTCACGTCTGTTCCTCATGGTCGACCAGCCCTCCATATTGAACCTTCCACCCTGCACAGTTTAGTTATGCTTCACCTCCTCTTGTTCTCTGTATACTAACTTTATTTTTCTATTTATATCTCTACTTCACTTGTAAATTTTATCGATGATATATTATATACAGTACTGTACTTGAAAAAGAATTGGTATCTCCAAACACATGCTGTCTGTCTGTCTTACAATTACTGGAAACTATTTTGGCAAACACACATCAAAATCGATTTTCAGTACTACCAACAGTAAAGATATTTGTCAGTCATCCAACTTTTGAAAAGGTTATGTACACCGTCAATCTTCAGGCTTTCAGAATAACCTCTCAATTATGTTAGTCAAAACCATAGCTTCATGCATCTATTAGTGACCTAGTCTTTCAAATTTACAACACTAATAATTTTATTGTTACTAGCATTCTGTAATACCAGATCAACAAATAAATACATAAATAAATCTCTCACACAAATATACATACAGTATATATATGAGAAAGCCAAGGTCTAGAGGTGAACAACCTTGACATGCATTTGAGACACCAGGTTTAATTCTCTGACAAGACAAACAATTGGGCATCATTTCCTTACACCTGTTTACCTAGCAGTAAATAAGTGTGCACGCGTGTGCGTGTGTTAATATATACCTAAGAAAATAAATTACAAGAAACCATCAGTTTCAACTGTTTATTTTTACACCTGTGGGTACAGGACAGGAGCAGACGACTTCTGACTTGTTAGAAGATAGACAGCTTTCCTTTCCCATAGCTCATGGTGAACCTTCTAGTAATCTTCCCAGGAACACAACCCACCAGCTGGTTAACAACCACGTGCCCAATTACTGTTGGGTGAATGGAACAGTTATAGACCAGCACCCAGTCAATCCTACCTAGCCAGGACTCAAACCCAGACTTTGAGGTTTGCAAACCCAGGCTTGCGAGATGCAGGGCATTATGCTGAACTTTCCAAATGATTAAAAACAGTGTATGTCAATGGCACTAGAGTTTCACATCTGGGGAAAATGAAAAGATATAAAATTTAGTAGGCACCCCAATAACAGTTTGCATAGAAAGCTCCTACTTGATAAACCTGCAGTACTTTCTTAACTATGTACAACTTTAAATAAAAAATATGAAAAGAGAAAGGCTGAGAAAATGGAAGAGACAAGGTGCATGTGTGCGAGCAAAATACTCCATATTTTCCCAAAATTTTTATGATTTTTGGTCCTCAGAATAGTGTTGTTTTACACATTTAAGAGTTTTAATTTTCCCCACAGACTTCATCATTCGAGAGAGTAAATGTTGATCACACCACAAATATTATTGGTTTTATTTTATTTATTATTTTATAAGTCAGGAGCATGAACGGTGGCACTTTCTAAATAACTTATAATTTTATTTCCCCCCCAAACACAACATGAAAATGAAAGTGTAAATTCACTGCAGTACCAAACATGAAATTCCCACATGTCTAAGTTTTACAGGTAAATAAAAAATGGGAAGCAAAGTGCATGGTACATACATAGACTTGGTGCTTATTTCTCTGTGAAATAATGGCACTGATCATTCATAAACAATCCACAGCTAGGATAAATTAGATCTACAGAGAAGTATTTACTGGACTTGAGAAAGAAAAACTCAAAGCATGAAAGAAAAGGATTCACTATTGTAAGTACAGAAAACTTTTAAGTACATTTAACTTTATTCCCTTAATCATCAATAGCTTTTGTAGTGACCCTTATGTTTTAACAATAAGCAGGGCACTTTGGCCTAATGACTTCCAATAGATCAGAAATGGTTAAGCCTAACTGGTCAAGAACCTGTATAACCTATGACTTTCTTTGGGTAAAATATGAAAAATTTCATTGAATTCTGATCATTAGTGTCCAACTGTATAGTGGACAGAGAGACAAACTTGGATTTATTCATATAGGCAAAAGAGGAGGATGTATTGGACAGGATAAAGATGAAGGAAATAAGAATATAAATGGAGTACATTTAGAATGAACCTGACACAATGAATGTGGATTATTAGATTGATGAGGAAGGTGTCAGTGTGGTGGTTATCGGGGCCAGGAAGATATTATCTTTTGATTATTCATTTAGTGTACATTGTATGTAGGTTTTAAAGTAGTCACCCACCAGCAATTCAATATATTCCTAAAATCACTTGATGGACCAAACACAAAATATCTTACTGCCACATGACATACAGCACTATAGAAAATAGTTCAATACACTTGATTACAATGACCTACATTTTATTGAGTTTCACTTACACTTCTAAATGTAATAAGCATAATGTCTGATCCAGGCTAAATAGAAGTACAGTATAAACATAGTGGCAAATTTTGTTTAAATTTATAAAACTTAATTCAGGGACTGGTAGATTTGCTTGAAATATGAATACAGTATACTGTACTGTACTGCAGTCTTCTCAGTCAAAATTTTATAATACAGTATACATTATACTAATATATTATTTTAATTACCTTTTATCCAAATGTTGTAAAATAAAAAGACAAAAATACCTAAACAAAAATTATAATATACACCTATTTTTATATAATAGGACTGAACTTAAGACTGTCGATTGAAGAATACAAGGACTTGAGAAGATTTTTGAGAAGTATGACTTCGTCTTGAAATTAACTTTCTAAGCTCACCTAGTTAATGTATCCAAGACACCGAAAAAGCTGCAGATGGAGTCAACTTCCTTGAGGTCACAAATGGATATGCACCTGGAGAGTCAGCTTAAGCTACATGCATCTAAGCTGGAGTCAGATATTCCAATGCTTTCTCACAGAGCAATCTCAAAAATGTTTTAACATTACTGTTTCGACCCACTGGTACATTCTCGACTGTAAACGTTCCAAGCATCTCAACGTCCTGCTCGGTGACACCTGCAACACTCTTAAAGGTCCATTAAGTTTTCCACAATTTTATAATTAAAGGTTACCTTTCTTTCTATGCTGTATACATTAATTAGATTTTCACAAAAATATTTGCATTTTGCAGTACTGTATACAGTATTAAATAACATTTCAATATAGCCTTATTGGAGTGCAGTCCCAGATTCAATTTCTACACTGGTAGAGACTGTAAGGCATGCTCCTTACACATGATACCTTTGTTCACCTAGCAGTAAGTAGGCACTCACAAGTTAAAGCAATTATTGCAGGTTGCATCTTGAGAAATGTCATTTACCTAGGAAGGCCTAATAGACAGACTTCCTGTTCCTGACCAAGGGAAATAACATGGCATCAATATCAAAGTTTAACAATCCCAATTATAGAGTTAAATTGGTGGATTTGTCACTGTTCACTAAGCTTTAGTATTAGTATGGGCAGCTTTTTCCTTGAAGCCATGTTCCAAATTACTTTGGATAAATTAGTATGAACTTTTTACACTAATAATGATGTGCATGTGACATGATAACCATGTATATAAATATATATCACTTAGTAACATTGAATATTTAAACCTGACTAGCAACACTTGTAAATTCGTGTCCACCTTCATGCAATCAACTTTTGATTTATTAATTACAAGCCACAATGAAAAGATATGATCAATTATTTAAAAGTAAATAATTATCAAAAGAAGGCACCAAGCCAGGAAGAATATGTAGCTCAACTGTTTAAAAGCATAACACATCTCAACGATATTCAGGCTTTCAAAATGACAAATCAGCCTTATTACTACTTCCTAACAGATCTCATTGACTTTCCCACAGACCAAACTTCCCTTCAGTAAAAGTTTCATTTTTCATTAACTCTTAAAAAACCAGTATTTTAAAGAGGTATGGGTGAATATTTAGTTCTGATTCACAGTGGGTGTATTTAGACTGTTGATTAGAGGAATCTGTTATATAATGTAAATCCAGATTTTGTAGGATGAATCATGTATATGTACGTACGTATGTACATAAAGTGCACACATCAGTAACTCCATTACCCACTTTCATGGTGTGATAAGGCAAAAGCCCAGAGAAAAAAAGAAAAGGCAAGTAATATAGTAAAAAGTAATTATCAAAGAAGGCATCAAGCTGGGAAGGCTATAGTAAAAGAAGGTTACAGACATTAAATACAAATTTTTTAAATACTGTACGTATCACACTTCCATTCATTATCATTCAAAATACAATAAACAGTACCAGGAATAGGTAAGCACTAGAACACTCCAAAAGCCCTCCAACGTTTCATTAGATTAGGTGTACAGTGCTCGCTATGAATTCATTTATGAACATATTTATTCCTTTAAGAATTGCTTCCACTCAGCCTTGCATTTTAAATCCTGCGTTATCCATAATCGTTTCCATCTTCCCAACACACACACTATATGTCTACACTTTCTTTCTAGCCTACTTCATCTCAAATTAACTTTAATCTACAGTACTAGTTTTTTCCCATCATCATCATCTAATTGTTCAACTTGTACAAGTATCTCAGTGATGCTCCACTCAATCTTTCAGTTAATTGGCTTTGACAGTACACACACATTTTCATTTCATATTTTAGCACTGCACACATACTTCTCAGATTATCCATTTCTTTTGCTCTACCTTGCTATTTCCCATTCATACCATACGTTTATCTAGCAACCATACACAAGTCGCTAACCCATTCCATGAAGATTTGTGCACAAATATTGAATTTTTATGAAAAAATATATTTAAATTTTTCAGTTGTCTCCAATACACCTCAATAAAATTTGTAATTGGTCTACATAAATCTCTTCACATTGCTAAATAAAGTCATAAACATACTGTACATCTAATTTAGGAAGCAAATTATGCACATCTAGTTCTCGGATTGTACTAGGTTTACACCTTTTTAAAATATTCTTGCTTTTAAACTCCCTCGTGGCCCCATTCATACAGTATACTATATACAGTATCCTGAACCACATCACACAACCCTGGTGTGCACCTCCATTAACAGAACCAGTTCATTTTATACACCATTAACTTACACACACTCATTAACTCAGATAAACACTTCAAAGTTTTTAACAAACTCCATCGCTATACATTTTCATTTTAATCAAATGCTTTTGAAGCCAATAGAGGCAACATATATCTTTCTCATGTGCCTTCTCAATCTGTCTATACAATTAATTGATCTACATCCCCTCTTCCACTAGAGGGAGATGTATGATTTATTCCTATCATACATAAATTTCATACCATTTTTTATCATTACCTAAACCATCCTCATGACTCCATCCAAACATTGTGCAACCATGGAGACATCACGCAAGCATGTAATACACCAACAATATCATACAAGTCACTCATTACACAACTGAATGAGCACTAATAACATTGCACATTCTCGGTGTGGCAGTATTTAGTGTGGGAAGAAGTCAGTAGGAAGTAAAGCCCTCAAGCTGTCATAGGTAGATAATATAACCTACCAAATACTGTATCTTCAATGAATACAAAATATACAGAGAGGTTATGCTCATTTGGGGTAACTTGAAACCAGAGAGAATTTAACTTGAAATAAGGATAAGAAATAAGTGAAAACACATGACATCCAGGTGGCATTAGAAGTTTAGTTTTATGGAGAATGTCTTATGAGCTTCAAATGTGCCCATATTATTTGGTGTTAAAAGTGTTAAATTTATAGCAATATCTAAATTATTTGTAAATATAATTTAGAGAGTTGGTGCATAATAGAAAAATCATAATACTGTATAAGGGTAAGACAAAAAAGTCACTTGTCACTGTCATATTTTGAAAATAATAATGTACATAACAGGATTGCCTTTACTCGTTTCATTATACATAAAAACAAATTTTCAAAAATACTTTACATGGAAAATCCAGAACATTGGTATGGCCACCAAACAATAAAAAATTATAATTTCAAAATTTACAACATAACTAAAGAAGTCAAAGGTGCACATTTATTACAAATTCTTGATAAAAAACGTTTTAAATTTTAGTTATAGTGGACTGTGTCTGGTAGTAAATTAAACACAAACCTGGTGTGCTTCACCTTTACTATCAAGAGTATCATTATGCCTGCTATACAGAGGATCGGACAAGTCTACCACAGCAGCAAGGCCCAAATTCTTCGTGTGATGTACAAAATTTGTTGGCCTACTGCACCCTTGGCAAGGTTAGAGGCATCTTAATATAAGACAATGTTAGCCTGATTATGGGAGACGCTCCATAAGCAGGGTTGAGGCCACCCGACCCACTTCTGTGCTCACCTCCACCTACATCCCTGCTCGACTTTTTTTTACATACAATATTTGCATTGTACATAGAATCTTTCCATGTGATGCCACACCAATGCTGGAACACATGTAGTTAATCCGACACAAAGCGTTAGCGTAATAGAAGCCAAACAGGGAGAGCAGGTGGTGGTGTCACATTACTTGCCGTCGATAACACTATTGGCTGGTGGAACAGAGTCACAAGGGGGAGACATAAATGAACTGCTACAGTTGTGTCACAATGAAAGAACCTACTAAACAAAGGTGCATATCTAAAATTGAGTAAAAATAAATTATATAATCACTGATGCATACGTATGACATCTTATAGATGTGGCTAAATATACAGAAAAACACAGTGCCTAGTAGCCTCAATAAAGTAAAGGGGACGTAACATCACTGCTCAAGATAAATCCTGAAACAGCGAGCGGTAAGAGGAAGTTTATTGATAAAAGGTAGAGCAAAGGGGATAGGAGGGGAGGGTAGAGGGATTGTACTTGGTATACAGCCAGCTGGACAGGGTTCTACTGACTTCTAGGAGGGCCTGCATTTAGTATACAATTTTAATGATGGACAAAATATTGCAATCAGGCTACAAGGCTAATTGTATGTTATATAACACCAGCCCTGTTTTATTTGAATTTCCACAGTTGGTACGTTTCAATACTGCATCTTCAGATCACTCAAAAAATAAAATAAAAAAAATGCGTTTGGTATCTTGAAGGATCCTCTCCCTTTCAATAAACATAAAATAGATATAAATTATGTTCCAGTATTCTGTAAATGACTGGTGTCTTTTTCAGCAAGAAGGTTTTTACTCATACTTCAAATATATATATAATTTAAAAAAGCAAGTAAACTATGATAATAAATGAATATATATATATATGTGTGTGTGTGTGAAAAGAAACCAAAACTTTTCAATGGTAGCTTGAAGAGTTGCAGTTTCTGTGTTCCAACCTACGGAAAACTACCAAATTGCTCCATCAGTATCTCAAAGCCAACATTTTACATTTCAGGGCTGATGGGAAACCAACTTCATTGAGTGGTGCAATATTTACATAACTATTAAAATGAATGTTTAGAAAAGAGCCATCCCGTTGTGCACGATGACACAACACCGCAGGTCATCAGGGCATGTGGTCCTTGGTACCAATATTATCCCAAGTTCTGCAGCAGTGCTGGTAGAATACACGTTGTATAGTCACTTCTCATGCAGGATAAGTCATAGGATCTCTGCTTCCTCTTACAAATATTTGTGGTTTGAGCAGTTAAATCAGCAAAAGAACATATGATTCCTCCAAATGTCCCCTCTCAGCAATATGTACTATCATGGACATTGAGAGGATTAGCAACCATCTGTCTTTATGTACACTCACATCAGAACCACTGGACACAGTCATCATACTAAGACACTTGCACAGAGATTACTGGTTCCTCCAATCAGTCTCTTTGCATCATCAGAGCTGAATGAACCAACTAAAATTCAGTCCTTTATAATCAAGAGTCAAAAGCACTTCTGGTCAAGATTGGGGCCGGTAACCCCATAGGCGAACCCTGGTATGTGCACTGCCCACCCTCAACCCTTGCCTCAATTGACCACTCATGTGCTATGGTGACACTACGCTGGGTAAGGACCAGGTGAGTTGATCTGGAACATTTCTTTAACAGTTGTCATTTAATGGAGACATCTTTGGTATCTGCCCTGATGCTGATCACCATAATGAAGTGCATATATGTGAATGGTCAAGTGAGAGGATGGGAAACTGCTCCCTGATACCATGTGGTTCTCCTGCTTGGGTAACTTGGCCCAATCAGACAAACTGACTTTCTACCAGAGAGAGGGCTGAGGGAGCAGTTGTAGCTCTTCTCGTGTTCATGAGTTGAGCCATGGGTGTTTGAGGCACTCGCCAGCAGTAGCTCGCTCTGATGTGTCAAATGCCAGCATAGGGTTGAGAAAATCACTAAAAGCCCGAGCCTCCTCTTCAGGCCACTCATATTTCTCTGTCAGCACCTCAAACATGCCCCATGGACGGAGCTTTGTGATATGCTTAAGGTCACCTAGAAAACACAAAGTAATTGATTATTTTAATATTATATATATATATATATATATATATATATATATATATATATATATATATACATATACATATATATATATATATATATATATATATATATATATATATATATATATATATATATACACACACACACACACACACACACACAAGTGTATACTGTGTACAATCACACTTTAAAGGAAAATATTTGCATGTAGGTTTTATACAGTGCATTCAATTTGTTTTTATGTGGATATACAGCTTTTAAAAAACTGGTGCTAAAATATTCACAACGTTAAATAAACAAAACATTGAACTTCATGTGGTTACTATACACTAACATAATAGCAAGGTAACACTATAATAAATCATACGATGTAGGGATTTGGCAACTCTTGCCGCATACTGCTATTCGACGCAATTAGATCTGCCTCTCCAATGAAAATGGGGTGGAGCAGATTGACAACTTATGTGAGGCCTGCAACTAACTGCAACTTGGGCAACAAAAGCTAGTTAATGAGGCACGTTTGCAACATTTAAATTTCAGAGGAAAATGATTGCACTGCAATTGCATGTAATTTTTGCAATGACACATGAAAATGAAGCAACAGAATGTGCTGGTTCTGTGATAATATGTAATGAGTAAGATATGATGAACGTATTAGTGCCATTTATCATATATGTATACAATCTTTTCCTATGCTATTATGATCCCATTTTTTTCTGGGCCAATGCCTACCCACCCCTACAAAGTAGAAAATTGGCTAATAATGACTTGTTTTATAATTAACAATCTAATACAGTATTTCACCAGTTATTTATCATAATTATCTCATGTTAATCAGGAAAATACAAAAATTGAGTTTATATTTCTTCCCTTACCACACTAATCAATGTGAAAATCCGTAGGAGCAATGATGAGGGTTCGAACCTATGCGGTGGGTGTTCCCACGCACACGCTCTAGTGACTAGACCCCGACATGGTCTAGTCTCTAGATGCGTGTGTGGGGGAACATCCACGTAGGTTCGAACCCTTATCACGGCTCCTATGGATTTTCTTATTGATGCAGTCACATTAGTGCGATTACTCTCTGAACACTAATCAATATTAAAATAATATTTTTTCCATGTACATACCCTTTTTATCAAAGAATTCCTTTGAGTATTTGCCAGACTGAGCTATATGGCGTGGAATTTTCCCCAGGAGTTCAATGATGTGTGCTAAATGGTCCTCATCACGTGTATAGTCAGCCCCACTGTGTGGCTCAAACAGGTAATCTCCAGTTGCCAATTCAAAAGCCTGAAAAATAATCTCTCATTGTTGGAGCAGAATTTAATGTTATAAATGTAATTTTATTTATATAAAAATTTAATTATTATTTATATAATCTGTGAACATAAACATTTGGGCCATCACAGCAACATAAGGATGAGAAGGTCAGTAGTGACTTATCAGTGAGTATTGGGGAGCGAGATCTACCGATAATTCTCTATGCTAAGAGGCAGTAATGCCTCCTAGCCATTTACTCTTGGCACACTATGTATCTCCATGTTTAAGTTCCTCATCATATTTCTTAAAATTGTAGATACAATTTCTTCCTTGAATGCATTACACATGCCAACCACTTGCACCAGGTATGAGGTACCTAGTACTTTTACATCTGATGCATGTTTCTGGAGGTGGCTAGTTTATTGTGCACCCCATGCTCATTCTGAGCGTGATAGTGCCAAAAAGTGTTACAGAGGGCACAAAAGGTCTTCTTCAAACCTTGGCAGAAATTTTGACATTAACAATTACATCTAACCTGCACACCTTATAATTATAATGTGAGCTAGAAACAAAAGAAATTTGTATTACAATATGAATGTATTTACAATAAATTATTATACGTTCCAGGTAGGTATTTTACCGATACATAAAATATTTTAGATATGGGATATTACAGGATCATAGAATAGTTGCTGGTTATTATTATTAGCCTTCACATTATACGGCTTATTTATTAGTCTCCTATATGTCATTTATCTACTAGAGGTGAAATATGGATTCAGTGCAAGGATTTCAGATATTTTATCCTTTTGTAATAATATAGTTTGCCATTTCATTCAGCATGATTTTAGATTTAACTCCAAATAAAGGTAAATGTCTACACACTTGTTGCCTATAAATGGCAAATTTGTAGCAAGCCATATTCCAGCTGTGACATCTGTTATTCTATTCATTTTGTTACTTGTCCCATACAGATCTTCTGTTTGATATATTTCATTTTGATCTGTTTGTTCCACTTTACACTATTCTACTTTCTTCAAATTCATCCGAGTTTTCATCTAATGTCACGTAAGGGTTCTATCCAAATTCAATAGCCCAAGATTACATTCAACATTATCCATATTTACTGCAAGCTTAGCAAGAGCAACAACTTTATCATGTTCCTGCAGTCCAATGTGACAGGGAATCCTGGTGTTCTAGTTCACTGTTATATTTGCATGAGAATCTGCAGTTGGGTGTGGCTTCTATAACAATTCTACTTTTTGTACTTCCCACTTGACTACCACTTGACTTCTTACATCTATCTGATGTAATTACATTTCTAGCCTTCGTGTCCTCTTGTACTATTATCACTATTTGAAACAGCCTATCCCTATCTACCTTGTCTATTCCTATCAGCATCATCTTTAGTAGCTTATGTCTTCCCTTTTCCAGTAAGTTGTTAGGTTGAAGTCTTCTATGCATTTTCAAAGTTTAATTATTATTTCAGTAATTGGGTATAAATCTGTTTGTTACAGACACAGACACATTTACTTTATACACTCTTACATCCATCAGCCATTGCTTTAAGGAATTTCCATAAAATTAATTTTTATGCAAATAATGACATAAAAACCACTTGACATTAAAATCAAGCCCTGAAAAGAAATTTATAGCTGGCAAACATATATATAGCAGGTAAATTTATATAGCTGGTAAACAAAAATATATAACTACTGTACTATAGAAATCCTAAGTAACACCTATACAATCAGATATGGTTTCAAATTAAAATAACACTAACCATACAGGCTGTACTCCAAATGTCTGCAGGCGCTCCATAACCAGCTCCCAACAGCACCTCTAGGCACCGATACTGCCTCGTCTGAATATCTTCCGTGAAGTGATGGTCAACCCAGCAGGCATTACCCAAGTCAGCAATTTTAACTTTCATATCGCAAACTTCATGGACAGGATCAGGAACCCGTTCAATAGCTTTGTGGTCAGGACAGGATGCTACTCTGCGCATTCCACTCCCACTACTGCTGGTTCCCCCACTGTAGTTAGTGAAGTTGGCACCAACATCATCACCATCTGTGAGGATTTACACACTTAAGCCTTAGAGAACTATATATATTGTTTCCAATAAAAAGAATCTTGAATAAAGTTACATAATAATTATGAGAGCTCAAATTTAATCTCAAGACCGGTTACTTTACTTTTCCAGGTATATTTCTAACTTTGATATAGTAAGAAAGTGACAATGCTTAATGTAAACATAAATGAGACAATGTAAATATTAGCACCTTCATCTTCTGGGGGAAGCCTCATATCAGGAGTAATCTCAGACTCTGAGCGGCCTAATGTGGGACGGGGGCTGTCGTGGCCATTCATGAGTGGGTCAAGTGAGAGACCCACTGCCCCACCCGGCCGCACATCCCCCTCACACATCTCTGCTAGACTCTTGCGGTGTTCTGCAGGCCAATCACAAAACAAATGTTAATCATGCATCTATTGCTACTCACATTAGTTCTAAAATTTACAGAATATGTAGCATGGATAGGGGAATAAGTTTAAGTTTAGGTGTGGGGTAAAATAATGATCAGCAATTTTCAAATATTAGTTAAGGTATCTGAAGCCATATACAGTATCTCTTTAATGCATATTAATCAAGCTAAAAAGATATTTAATTACATTCCTCACTAGTTTAGTAATGAATTATTACAAGTTTTTTGAATACTCAATTCCTTTGATTTTCTCTCATACTAAAAAAATGCCTATAAAAGTGCTATACAAAATTTCTTTGAAGAGGTACCAGAGAAAAGGAACACATGCTTTTATGGCATGAACATATATAGCTCGGATTTGCACTCGATCCCCCTAAACATAATGAGGTGTGGTGGCTTCTTTCTGTGATTTATGTTATGGGATATAGTCAGGTCCCTCTTACTGAGAGAGTAAGAGTGGAAATAAAAAACCCAATAATATACACAAGTGCATGTATGTTAATGGAAACAATGGATACTTGTGTACTCATATTTGTCCATTATTGTTTAAAATGGGAAAAGAAGTAGAATTCTAGGAAATGCAAATAATAAAGCATTGAATGTAATAAATGCCTCTTTCTGGGTCGCCTCAGTAACATCACAGTGCATTGGCTCTGGAACCAAAAAAACAGCCACAAAAGCATCAGGCCTCTGGATTTATTCAAGCCTACCCAGCACCAGGACCAGAATTTGATGTGTTCTTAAGAGGCAAGGGAAGCTAAGGTACACAGGATCACCTCAAAACACAGTAAAACTGCCTCAAAGTACAGGTGAAGCAAAACGAATTACATTGCCTTGATGAAACCAAAAACACAAAGATGGGAAGTTTGCCCAGTGCTAACAAACCAAGCACACGACCCAATGATGGAAGAAACAAAATGGGCAGTTTCTTTCAGCCTGATGCCCCGTTACCTAGCAGTAAATAGGTACCTGGGAGTTAGACAGCTGTTACGGGCTACTTCCTGGGGATGGGGCATGGTAACAGTTGATCGATCGATTGATTGATTAACCCTTAAACTGCGCATGGCGTATATATACGCCCTGAGTAACATGTCCCATGGTGCGCATGGCGTATATATACGCCATAGGGTGCCAGGCCTATGGCGTATATATACGCCATAGGGTGCCAGGCCTGATTCAAATGGCCCGCGGCTACACGGGGTTCACAGTAGCTTCCTCAGGGCTCTTGTAAACAGATGCCATTTTTAAAAAAAATCGTGGGCAATATTCTCAGGTGTGAGAGGCACAGTACTGTTGGAGCAACCAAGGCCGGCGCACGCAGCATGAGCGAACAGCATTGATGTTCAGCTTGTGACCACAGCATCGCCGAAAAATGTCAAAATAAATATATAATTGTTATTATTTAGCGATGACAATATTACAGATGACCAATGACTGATATAAATAACCAGGGTTGTGATAATAGCAGGATTGTTGTAATAATTAGCGCTGTGAGAGGAGTGATGCTGAGAGACAGAGGGAGACAGCATCGTTTACTGACTGTGTGGCCACCTGTTATTGTTTGCATTCACTATACCAGGTCAGTGGTTCTCTATGGTGAACACAAATGTAGATACTTATATATAATGTGTGTATTAGTGTAATAACAGCAAAAGGATTATGCTGGGAGGAGCCATATGGGTGACGGAGGTGACGTCGTCTGCACGATTTGTCTAGCTGTTTAGAGGGTGGCCACTATGCTCTTTGGGCGCACTACAAGCTTAGGTGTACAGTTACGGTGCATAAAACATGTAGATATTTATATATAATATGTGTATATAGGGTAATAACACTGCAAAAGGTATTGTTGGGGGAGAAAGTTTAGTGCGTGTGACCTTGAGAGAGTGAGGGAGCCGCCAGCCGCCATCTGTGTATAGCGACGACTCTTAGTGCCTGAACTAACTATATCAGCTTAGCTGTACAGTTGTGGTGAACAAAATATATACATACTTATATATAACGTCTGTATATAGTGTAATAACACCACAACTGGTATTGTTGGGGGAGAAAGTTTAGTGCGTGTGTTGAGGGAGTGGCAGCGAGTGGCTGGCTGGTGTGTGGCGGTAACTCCTCGTTGCTTTTCGACTCTCAATACCAACTTAGTGGTTCGTTATGGTGACCAAAACATGCCAATACTTATATATAACCTGTGTATAGAGTGTAATAGCAGCAAAACTATTTGTTTATTGTTTTATTAACATAATAATTGAATCACTAATATGCACATCATACTTTTGAGTATAGCGATTATTAACCACTTTTATTATATAAATATATTACAATACACACTATTGAATAATAGTACTGCAAAAAAACTAAGAAAAAATCAATTGGAGACATTGAAACAATTAGGTAATAATATCTTTGTGGCAACTCCCATCTGTCAACGCGGGTGACGCTGACCGGGTCTGACGACCGCTCTGTCAACGCCCACTTTTTGCCAGACTTCCTCGGTCAATTGCGCCCAAAATATGTCACCTATGATTTTTTTGTTATTTTTTCCGTGCTCAAGGGACACAAATTAACATGTTTAGAAGACAAAAAAATTTTTTTGAATTTTTTTTTTCTTGCGCACAGGGGTGTAAATGTCCATATGACCCCTGAGCAGTGTAAGGGTTAACAGTTGAGAGGCAGGCCGAAAGAGCAGAACTCAAACCCCGCAAGCACACCTAGGCGAATACTAGGTGAATACCAGAAGACAGCTTACCTCATCCAAGGGTTCAACTTGCCTGACAGTTTCACTTTTGTGGCACAACCACCACAAAAAAAAAAAAAATACTGGAAAGAATGGCAAAAAAAGAGCAGGTAGAGAGAGCTAATGAGGTTGACCAGAAAAAGGAAATTTCATTATATGCAACATTTTATTTCTGGGCTGCCCCTTACCAGCTCCCCAGTGAATACTTACCTGTGAATGGTATCTCTAAGTGGAAACTCACTTAGGGCAAAAAGGAACAGTAATAATGGTACAATACAAGCAAAGATGGAGGCCCAATTTGCAGGTTGAAAAGACAAGAAACCAAGGGCTCAGAGAGAATTAACCGACTGGAATGACATTCAAGCATCACAGAGGCCCAGTGAGGATGAGGAACATTTAAAACTAACTAATGAGCAGTCAATACACTGTTAGCCTGCTAGAAACCCAGATCTTGAATATTGTAGCCCAGAGCTGTAGTCATAATTAAAAAAGCAGGCAGTAAGACTTGTGCACATGTTCATGAAGATACATATCAAAGGAAGGCTGAACCTAACCACCCAGTGAGATACACTGGCTTTTAAACAAGGCACAAGATATCTGAATTCACAAAAAGATGCAACAGCTTGAGAAATTTCAGTAATGATGCCACACTGCAACAACCAGACAGAAGACATGATGCACCTTTGGCCGGACAGGCGCAAATATCCAGCTCCAAGAACATCTACAAGATGAGAAAGACAACTTTAGGGAGGAGAAAGAAGAAACCACCACAACAATAGTAATAGAGGCTCTGTCTAGATCTTTCTCAATGGGGGGGGGGGGGAACAGCACTGGGCACACTCCACAAATAATCAAGACAATGCTTGAAACCACTGGCACTATAACCTTATTTTACCATATTACTATTTGAAGTATTGACTGATGGCCTCCCACCCCATGCAAGTAGGAAAAGGATACCTAAAATGAATGAATGTTTACATGCAGTTACAACAATGACATACAGAGCAACTGTTTTTTTAATAGAAAGACAACTCAATCGGGACATGCATGTCCAATAGACGTTTTTATTTGGCAATGCAACACCAAGAGCTGGAAAGTCATAATATGAAGCAAGGCTAATCTGCTCATAGATATATAAATGATCAGCCAGAACACTATCTTCTAAAGAAGAATATTTTTATACATTATGGCAGGTTTTTTAATCTTAGATGAAATATTTCATACTATCTCTGCCTTATGTGAAATGACTTCTTCGTGCATGATATGCAATTCCTTTGGAACCTAGGTGTACAAAAGCATATATTCCTCAAAGTCTGCCTAACACAGACACTGAATGTATCCAAATATTAATAAAGTGTATGTCTGCAACATTTTAATGGAAAAAGATGAAATTAAGAGGGTTGATATAGATTCTGTTTTAAAATATAAATGCTGGACATGAAACAGAAGCATGGACATAATATACAGGTACATGTACTTCCTGCCAATTTTGAAGTACAGTATATCTGCTGAAACAAACTGCAAGCTAGTTAATTAACACTTTCGCCCGGGCATGACGCAGCATTGCGTCATCCGTTTACTGTCGGTAATTCCGGGGATGACGCAGCATTGCGTCATCCACTTTAAATAATCGCCAAAAATCAGGTTTTTATCCAATTTTTTTGGGACTGGTTTTAAAATGCGTGCCGATGTCTTCCCATTTTCTTTGTTGAGCCTCGTGGCCCTCAGGCAGCTTGGCACACGCCGTGGGCCCATTGTTTTCGCTCCACTGTTGTGACCAATGTCGCCTCCCCTCGCATCTCAAACGTGTGAACATTTCGGCTATTTTCCGTGGCTATATTTCTTACTGCGGCTTTAGAAACTATCTATGCTTACTCCACGATGGATAGTGATCACGAACAAGGCCCTTCCAGGAAGAAAATTGCGAAAGAAAGGCTTGAAAAGGGCGGGAATTGGGAGTGTAGCTGGAAGGCGTCTGAGCGCTCACTCACGGCTAACGCTTGGCCCGTCTTCAACTCGTCGGCGGTTGGAGCGTGACCAGGTTTTTTATTTTATATGCTAATGTTCCTCTAGAGAATTCTATTGCGAACCCATTGAAACCAAAATGAAAGACCTAGGACGAAAATTGAGGTGACCAGAGTGAAAATAGTGAAAACATTTTATCGCGTTTGCGCGCTCCTGGGTAACTCGTTCGCACTTTCTCTGTTTGTTGCGGGTAATTAGCCAGGCTTTTGGAGTTTATATGCATTTAGTGCTGTAGAGAATTCTATTGCGAACACAATGATACAAAATTTAATCTCGTAGGACGAGAATTAAGGTGACAAAAAAGTTGGAGAGTATACACTTTTCAGAATTTACTCGCGCTCCCGCGACACCCTGGGACCCAAATCGCACAGTTGAGGGGTGGCGCACGAGAAAAAGTGTACGTACACGTACGCCAAAGTGTTAAAAAAAAAAAAATTGGTTTAAAAGAGAATTTCCTTCCACCAACCTAGTAGTTTCAAGAACAAGACCCTTTGATTTATATTGTTATATCTCTATGTCAGGCAATGGTTCAAAATACTACCATAGTAGTGAATATTACCACTCTTCTTAACTTAATTTAAATAAACTTCTTAAGCTTCCATTCATTAGATTATTTCCAACTTGTATTTGAAGATGGAATTGGATGCAAGACATCAAAGCACCAACATTACATGACCAAACAAAATATAACGTTACAACTGAACAGCTTTCATCTGTTACACACCAAGTTTTTGCTGAGCCTCTTCTTCTAAGGTAAGATTAGGAGTGATGAGGCAAGGCTGTGGATGAGGTATAAGCGGAGGATGTGGCTGGGTGGGTGTTAACTCTGGTTCCTGAAGCTGTGGTAGTTGTTGGTCTTGAAGCTTCAAAGGCACCTCCTCAATACTCTTCTGCTTTTCTAGTTGCTGCCCGTTAGTTTGCGGTGTCATGCAAGACTCCTCTATGCTTGAGTCATTACTTAGCACTGGAATTAAGTTAGAAGACATGTTATAAATGATGGGTTAGCTTTCTAAATGCCACACTAATTGTTATTTTCAAATTGTTAAAAAGGGTGCAAAACATTGTACAAAAAACAACAAAATATGACCCTCAAATACAGATTTCAAAAGCCACACTGTACTTCAATAATCATGGCAGTTCAAAAAATACAATAATGAACAGCAAAGTAATAAATTATGTACCAAGTTATGCAAGGATGTGAGATGACTGCAGTATGAATATGAAAAGAATTAGACCAGCAGAAATGAACAATATGAGAAGCCTATTTCGTATTTAGAACTAGAGACAGAGTAACAATATATGACTGAGGAGATGAAACCAAGAGGGTTTGACCATGATGAATGTATGGATGATGGGGGTACCACCTGAAGTACATTTATAGGGACCCATAGCCTCAGAAGAGAATAAAGGGTAAGACCATGTAGATTCTGCCTCGACACTTCTTCTACCTTCCCAACTTTATTATTTTATACAATATGATTTATTTATATTACAAGTGTGTTTACAGAACACACACACACATCTATATCTTACAAAAGAGTAAGGAGAGACATGATAACCACCTACAAAATTCTCAGAGGGAATTGACAGGGTGGCCAAAGAAACTATTTAGCATAGTTAGAACACAAACAAGGGGACACAGATGGAAACTTAGTACCCAAATGAGCCACAGAGACATTAGAATTTTTTTTAAGTGTCAGTAGATAACAAATGGAATGCATTAGCTAGTGATGTGGTGGAGGCAGACTCCATACACAGTTTCAAAAGAAGATATGATAGAGCCCAATAGGCACAGGATTCTGTACGACAGTTGAGAGGCAGGACCAAAGAGCCAAAGCTCAATCCCCACAAGCATAACTAGGCGAGTACAGCTCCACTGGCCCATTTCTTTTTCTTCTGCGTTCCATCCAAAATGGGCTTTATTGCACCAGACACCTTCCTTCAGAATTCTTCAACTCTCAATTTTGTTAATACAGACTGGTTTTATTAGTTGTATATTCAAGATGTTTATATTGATCAACAACACTAGAAGGAATTTATTCACAATAACTGCTCAGTAGATTTCTTTCTCGCAAACACCAAAATGTTTTATTGTTGTGCTCTTACTTTGGGCAGTTTTCTCATTCACACATTCAAGTAATTTTAGTCAGTGGATTTGTGATCAAGTGGATAGGAAAGGTTGTGATTGATCCTTAAAAATAGGAATATGTGGACATGTACCCATATTCACAAGTGATAAATAATGAAAGGTAAATCTGAACTGCCTTAATAGGTAGTGGCAAATGACATTACACGCAACACTCAAACTTGAATTAATACATCATGCATTTTAATTATATACTCTATCAATTAAAAAATACACAAATTAAAAAATTAAATGCAATAAATCATTTCAAAACAAAACAATGAAGGTGCTAAAAACAACTGAAGCCGATTTCGCATTGTAACAACAAGTTTACAAACGTAAGTTCATGCAGAATAATATACATATATATATATACACAGTATACTGTATAAATATATATAAACTACATTCTTTAAAACATTACACCAAGCTCTTCTCCCATTTTCCTCAAGATATTTTCTCCTTTTAATATACCCAATACATATTTTTCTAATAAATAATTGGGTGGCCAATGCAAAATTTCTTCTACTATTCCAGTCCTCCACATCTCCTCCTCACTCACTATACCAACTTGTACACTAAACTGTTCATTCATTGTGCGAGTAGATGCAGGCACTTATGGTCAAGTAAGGTAGCTTGCTCAAAATTACTCCTGTACTACAATTTCCAGAGAATATGCAATTTACCAGTAGCAATCTTTTTAGGATTTATGTACTCTCATTGCTAATATGCAACAAAATAAAGATATGTGAATCTCGTGATTTCTCAAGATTCTTCGTGATCACATGATTGATGTGATTTGTGTGTGTAATATATGAATCTCAATTGTATTATAAGATGTCCTAAAAATTCAATGTTCTATCCAGATTGTGTATAAAACGTACCCTAAAGAAGAGTTTGGGCAAAATATATTTTACAGTGATTGAAAGTTTTGGCTTTATAACAATGAATGCATTAGCACAGTCATTACAGAATAAACATCTATTTACTCTAGTTCAATGTCTAAATGTAAATTTTACTTGAAGAGAGATAACAGTGTTCTTGATCCACTCCACATTTTATGGGAATAAAATTCTAAAGGCAAATTCCAAAGTCGATATATCCTTCAGCTAATGAAGATGTGCTCGATTCTGATTTGTTCAAATTTATAAGCAGTGTGGCAGTCATGATGCAGCATTTTTGTTTAAACATTTGGATATATTGGTCAAGACAAAATATTACATCAGAAATGGCCATATATTTATTTATAACTCTGCATTATGAGCCATTTTTCATTGTACTTTACGTCCCATCCCAAATCCTTATCCTCATCCCTTCCAAGTGCTATATAGTCGTAATGGCTTGGCGCTTTCCCTTGATAGTTCCCTTCCCTTCATTGTACTTTAAATCATTTAGACTTAAATGGTTTTACTTATTACATAAAACCAAACTGAAAACTTATCACTTATCATTTACTTGTGTGTGCTGTTTGCTATAATTTATACCCTCTACAATTAGTGACACTGAATTAACTGGGTTATATGTAACATAAATGAATAAGCTGACTTGCATTTGTAGTAAAATAAGTACTGTATATAACATGAGAACATTAAAAAAAAAAAAAAAAAAAATACATTGGAAGCAAAAGAGATGGCAAAGCAAATTGCTTTATAAAGTCGAGACTGTATTAAGACTTAGCACTTAGTAGTGATATATAAAAAAAAAATCCTATTGGTTCCCATTAGTTAAGAGTAGGACAGTCTTAAGAGCTTGTACAAGACTGGCACCATATATCTAACACCAAAACTTGACCAATACTGCTGCAATGAGCTAACATAAAAACTTAGAAAAGCCTTGCTGACAAACGCAACTCTTAAGGGTGACCTTCAACACCACCCTTTGCCCCTCTCTACTTTCTTCCAACTCGTCTCACCGATTCGATTATTAAATGCACAGTCTTCTTCCTGCATATTTATATCACTAGAACTTGTCTTTCATGTTTATCAACCTAATAAATAACACCATTTGTCATAATTCACAGTTTCCCCAGTTTGTTTTTGTTGCAAATCATTTTCATACTAAATGACAGATACACTATGACCAGCACTTTCTCAGCAACCATTGTTGTGGTGTCAGATACTTTCCTTTTTTGTTATATTCCGAGTTAAAAAAAAAAATCTGATACTTTAAACACACTAACATTTCAATAAATACTGTATATATATATATATTATTCAGTATTTTAATGATAAAACTGCCATAATAACTTTAATAAAACTTAAAAAAAAAAAACTGAAAACCTTGAAATATATTTGTATCACAAACTATCCAGATATCTTGAAAAGATTAAACCTTTATTACTGCAATTATTTCAATATCTTCACAATTGTTTACTACTGTATATGGAAATTTTCTCTTTTTCTACTGTATATCTCTCGCCAGAAAACTAAATTTTTAGTGCATGTCTGTTACAAAAAGTCTGACTGCAGAAACCTTCTCCTAAATGTGGCAGTTCATCTAATCTGCAAACTTGGTGTATGTATTTAGGCTCTATAACTTAATAAGAAATTGAGAGCTAATCATGCAACCAATAATGAACCGATTCCTTGAGACTGCCAGCCACACAAACAAAACAAATGCCTTGCCACGATATTAACATTCTATCACAGTCAGACAGTGGGAAATGAAACTAACATCCACAAGTGACCACTTCTTAAAATTTGTAACCTTTCAAGCCAAACATCCCCCCCTAATGTCAACTCTTAATACGAAAACTGATTCACCATTTCATAATTATGTACAAGACAATTCTTATGTTCAGTATTCATGTTTATTTTCCAACTTGCATTATTTGGCCCATAATAATGTACGAGTGCACTTATAACCTCACACTCCAACAACAACCAGAAGGGGCCCCCTATAACTGACGCACCTGATGTGTTAGCTGTTGCTATGTCACACGCCTCTAGGGCTTGCCGTGCCTCCTTCTCCTCCATTTCCTCCAATTCCTTCATTTGGGTTTCAAGAAGTGCTTGCTTTGCCTTCTGCTTTTTCTTCAACTTTTTCTTCTTATTTTTTGACATCTTGGCATTAGGATCTGGCTGGGAGTAATGCTTTGGTGCTGTGCTCACTGTTAAATAAAAAAAAATAGTCAACAAATTTATTAATTAAAAATCTAAATAAAACTAGCAATCTGAATTTACATAAAATAAAATACTATAAAAAATAAAGTTGTTTTCTCTAGTCAAATTAAGGGGATCAACTTTCTGCACTTCACATCTAATACACACCTAAAGAACCTGGAAGTTTAAGTCCCATCTTCTGCCACTGTGTCGCTTCATACGCAAGTTTTCGGATATAGGTCTCGTCTACACACATGAGTATGTTCTCAGGTTTAATATCAGTGTGGATGATCTGACATTTTGTATGCAGGTAGTCCAATGCTTCCAGCACCTAAAAACACAAGATCATGTTAAAAGTGACAGCATTATAGTGAAAAGGCGGTGAGGAACTACTCTCCAACAAATTATTCAATTTTTAAAGCAAATTGATGATTTTCATTAAGAATATTAGGAAAACAATGAAGCTATTAGGAAAACAATGAAGTCTGTCATACAATTATTAAATATAATCCTGCTAATAGAGATGTTACATAATTCAATACATATATGTAAGGAACTGAGACAGGATAAATACCAATTAACACCAAATTACTAATTAAAACTTCTAAATGCTCAAATTTACCCTAGATATGAATCTTTATGTAAATGCTGATGAATGTTATCATCATGCACAACATCGGTAAGTAAGTTAAATAATAGAAAATCTGCTCTGCAATTTTTTAACATGTAGACATGCTTTTCATGAAACCAATACTGTATTGCCAAAATGAAAAGTTAACAAAGAGATTGTTGGCAGTTACAGTCAAAGATATTGGTGTAGATTAATACTGTATATCAGTCATTATTGATATCATTAATGTTATTGTCCAACAAACTATCTGGATGAAAAAACGTTGGTTATGTTGGTAAACCATAACTAGGAATTTCATATATATTTAGAAAATATTTGTAAACAGCTTGTAAAATTATACAAGCTAATTACATTTTTTTTTAAGTACCCAGTTATGGTTGACTAAAACATAAGCCATAATTTTTTCATTCAAACTTTTTAAGATGACTCAGGCCGGGATTGGTAGTGATGGGATTGAGTGAGATAGGGTAGAGACAGGAGGTAGAAAAACAAGGTAGAAAGACGTGGGGAAGAGGAGGGGAGGGATGGAGGGAGAAAGAGGGGGGAAGAAAGAGGGGGGAAAAGGGGGGGGGGAGGAAGAAGGAAGAGGGAGGGGAAAGAAGGAAGGAAGAGGGAGGGGAAAGGAAGGAAGGAAGAGGGAGGGGGAAGGAAGGAAGGAAGAGGGAGGGGGAAGGAAGGAAGGAAGAGGGACGGGGGAAGGAAGGAAGAGGGAGGGGAAGGAAGAGGGGGAACAAGAACCCAGCACTGTCAAGTACCTCATTAAGTTTGTTGTACAATAACCTCTTATTATAAACACAATGAAAAATAGGGTACATCTCAGATCAACCTATATTCAAAATGTATGTTTAGTAAATGTTAAAATATTTAGAATTTATAGGAAATTTGAATATATTTCTTCAACTTCAACCTAAAACTATTCATTTCAAGTCGAACACCTAAAATATTTTTAGTTTGAAATATGACAATGAAAATTTTCATTGTGTCCAAAGTCACTCAAATTTTGCAACTGAAATAAAAGTTTTAGGTTCAACTGGCATTCTGAAGGAATGAGTTCAATTTCAGCAGGAGTACACAGCATATATATTTTTCAGTAAATATAGAAAATACTGCATATTTTTGGAAAAATGTTAAAATATCAGCGCAGAGTTACCTGACGTATAATATTCTTAACGTTGGCAAGGGGAATCCCTTGGTAGTTGGAGCGGATGATAAACTTAAGAAGGTTGTGTCCCAGCACCTCAAATACCATACATACATGCGTTCCATTCACCCCGCTGATCTTGAAGTCATCTAATAATTGAACCGTTTTATCTCTCTTAGGATCATTCTCATCAGATTCTCGAACCTGCAAGAAAAAAATATATACACTGTAGTACCAACACTGTAAAACACTCGGGCCATATTAGTTTAAAAATGCTTATACCACATAAAAACACACTAATGTTGTACTGAAACCACTCTGTGCTAGACAAAATTTAGGGCTAGCACCCAAACATTATTTGCTTACTCCATCTTGAAAATAATAACACACATGAAATACATTCATACAAGGATACTTCAATAAATGCCAGTTGCCTCATGATAAGTGCTTAAACAGGATGTTATAATGATTCCAGGAAATGCAATAATTCCACGGTGCTGTAATGCATACCAGCTTTTGTAGTGACCAGAATGAACATAATACAATGATCATGAGGCAGTGGTTGTGGTCATGGATTTTGCATCAGTAGTGGTGGTATAGTTAGGTTACACAAGTGGTGGTGATTATGCTAGTACTGTACATAGTTGATTTTAGTAGTTGTGGTGATTGGATTGGCCGAGATGGTGGTACCTATACTGTACTTGCCTTCATGTAGTCCAGGGTAGCCACATAAATGCAGATGTGTCATAATTTATGCATAAATGCATATCTTGAGGTTATCTCGAGATGATTTCAGGGCTTAGTGTCTCCGTGGCCCGGTCCTCGACCAGGCCTCCACCCCCAGGAAGCAGCCCGTAGCAGCTGTCTAACTCCCAGGTACATATTTACTGCTAGGTGAACAGGCCATCATAGTGAAAGAAACTCTGCCCATTTGTTTCCGCCTCCTACCGGGGATCGAACCCAGACCCTGAGACCTATGAACACAGAGCACTGTCCACTGAGCTGTCAGGCCCCCTTGAACATTTGACGGTAGTTGAGATGGTAGTGGTGGTTTTGGGCATGATTGTAGGAGTGGCTATGGAGACAGTGATGTTGAAATTTCAAGTTGTTTGAAAATTGATAGTATATATTTACTCTTAAGTTGTGTACTGTATTTGCTCTTGAGCTTATGATTAATGGTGGCTAGCACTTTTTTAAGTGCATTCCACTGATATTTTAATCCTATTCCCCATCGATTGAAAGAGGCTGTTTTAGTCCAATTTGTCGACGGCCCTTGCATAATAATCGTATCCTTTCTGATCCTCTCCTCTAAAATTTTTAGATTAATTTAGTTCCATTAACCTGTCCTCATAGCTTAGCCCTTAATAAGGCTATTGCAAACCTTTGTGCTATACAAGTTGTAGATTCCCCATCAGTGCTGGGGATGTAGTAAAATCTCACTCGAGTTGTATAAATTGTCTCGTACATATTTTTGTATAAATATGTACATTATAATTAAGAAGCAGTTGCTGAAATCATTGAAAGCCTTCATAACAAGGGTTCCCATCTAAGGCTTAGCATCCACTTGGAGAAGGGTTACGAGCAGTGTCCAACAGGATTCGGCGTTAACCCTGTTGTTTGTTATCAGCATAAAACATTGCCTCGTAAACTTCACAAGTGCTTGCAGAGGATGCTCAAGTTTCAGGTTCAATAAAATATTTGGGAGATTGTGACTAAGTGACATACAAGATTAGCAACTTTAATGTTAATGTAATGATGGAGATGGATAAAAGCCAATACAAGCAATGCAATTGTCTATTTTCTCAAGGTCATACTTGTTCACTTTGTAGCATAGTGTACCTTGTTGCACATTATGCAACAAGGTACACTATGCTACAAAGTGAACAAGTATGACCTTGAGAAAATAGACAATAGGAAGAGAAGAAAAAATGAATGCAAGTGAGTGAACCCTGTGCACTACTGTACTCATTGACAGTGAAGTTTATGTAAAGATGCTAAAAATACATTTACAATGTCCACCTGACTTAAATTTAAGCATGAAACATCAAGAAATTATTAGCATAGAGCAAAGTAGGTACAGTACAAAGATTAAGGTTTCCAAGTTATGGAGAGGGGACTGCAATGCCCAGATATGTCAAAAGCTGTAGACGAGAATATATGGGACATTAAGACAACATTCAAAATCCTCATAGGCTGAGAAACCTGCTAATTATCTGACACTAGAATGAGAGGGGCATTATCTGAAATTCTGTAATCAAATTAGTGAAAATAATGTTAAGAAATTCTCTCTCTCTCTTTCTTTTCTTTTCTTTTACCAATAGTGATGGTTAACCCTTAAACAGTGCAAAACATACATACTGTATATGATTGGACATAACATCAGTTTCTCAAACTTGTACAAACACTTTCCAATTTTTTGTGCATAATCAACTAGCAAATGCTCCAACTTTGTCTAAATGATCACTAACGTAACTTGAAAAACAAGAAAATCAAAGATATTTTAAAAATTGAAAACTCCAGATTTTCAAATCTAGATTAAAAAATATAAAATATCACCAACTGTTCATTTGGTGTTATTATGCTCTCAGAATAGCATATGATCTTCATTTTCATCAAATTAGAATACAGTATAAGTTTTCAGTATAGTTTACTGTAAAAAAAAAAATTCAATATGGCATTTGAAATATGTGGTCAATTTAGACAAAAAAAATTATAACTCCAAATGTTTAGGGTTTATGAAAAATCCATTTTATAGGGATTGTAGAACAGACAGTTGCACACACTACTGTACAGGGTATATGTAAAAATGGTGAGAATCGGTCAGAAACTGAATTTTTTTTTATCCAACTCAAAGTTGAAATTCTAATTATAGATATAATTGAAGTTGAAGTTATCGACAAGAAGGTAGTTCCTATTCATTAATTTACTTGTATATTTTAACATTGTTTGATATCCATACTCGAATATATGAAAGTTGAAGGTCAATGTGTGTTGAAATGAAGTCAAGACAAACCCACAAAAAAACAAAATACTGTATAGGGATAATTATAATAATTAGAATAATTTAGGGTATACTTTATGTAAGTGAAAAAGCCCTAATCAGATCCCTAATCATTAAAACAACTTAAAGAGACAAAGTAAAGAGAGTTTGAAATCTGTGAAAAAAAAATCAGCCAAAAAATTTCTAAGTCCCAAGTTCTGTGAGTTGTGACATGTATTTGTTGACCAATATCATTCTATCCTCACATAGTTAGGTGTGGGTATGCACTCTCCAGAATGTAAAGTTACAACAGAATCTGATTATAAACAAATGAGATAAAAAAAAAATGGACATTGATGAAAGTCACAGATTGGGCAATGTATTTATATGATATATAACAATATAGAGCATAACAACATACTCATAATTATTTGTGTTATTATGTATTACTCGGCAATGCTATAAAGGCACCAGCTGCATATCCACTTTGGGGACACTTCCTACTACTGTTCTTCTTTGAGCGTCGGACAGGTGCTTGCATCTCTATTACTGCACTATCTATCAGTTCCAGGAGCTGTTCTCCTTATCAGCAAAACGTTCTTCTTTTTTGAAAAAATTTGTCCAAAATCAATTTCTGAAAATATTTTGATGAAGGTTTTACGACGCTCAAGTCAATAAGTTGGAGATTTGCTTAACATTTTTAAGCAATTTACATAATTTGAATATTTTTGCCTTCCCGGCCCCCGTTTTGCACCGTTTAAGAGTTAACAGGTGGCATGGGCTATCAAGAGCCATAATGTATGCCAACAGTAGAGTGTAACACAAAGAAATATTAGTGCTGGAAGACAGATACAGTACTATTAGCATAGCTCACTTTTTGTAACGACAATGAGGTAATCTCACACACAAGTACAAATGTAAACTTAAGAAATTAAGCAGGCATACAAAATACATACATGACCATGCAAACAAGTACACTTGCAAACAATCCATCAAATCTGTATATGCAAACAAGTACACATGCTAGTATGCACGTGTGTGGATATGTCAATATAACATGGAATACTGTATATGGCACATCAAGAAAATTATTTATTTTGTTAGGTGCTATACTATTCAGTACAAAGTACAGTATTGCAAATACTGTATCTTGCATAATTACAATTTTTATTATTATTAAACCCAAACAAACTTGAATGGAAAAATATATCTAAATATTATTTAATGCTAGTGTTTAACAAAAATTGTACTGTGGGAAAATACAGCCTGGGAAACGATGTACGACAACTTTCTGGCAAAAGCAGAAGAAAACTAAACTGTACTTTACGCTTTTCAGAAGAAAATCTTCAAAGCTGACTGACAACGTCTTCTGTATGAGATATGAAAGGAGAGTTGATACAAAGTTTCACCTTATGAAGTTCTAAACAAGGCTGGCAAGATAATTACTCACAATTGTTTTGCTTCTACTCCAAGAAGATAATGGACACATGTTAAAGTATTTAAGATTACAAGTTGGTCATGCAATAAATTCCTTACAAAAATATTTCTGGAATTAAAAAAGTTTGTAAGAAAACGGGTAACTTACACATTTTAGTAATTTAATTTCATCTAGGGCCGTCTCTGTATAGTGGGAGGCACTCTTCACTACCTTGAGTGCTACAAACCTCTTGGCTCTGAAATACATAGAAACACATGCATTAAACAGTAAGTGTTGTGCCTTCATTATTAACAACAATTTTGATAACCATTAATAAAAACAAATACACATCAAAACTGTTTGTATAGAAAGGCAGAAAACATTTAAAAATAGAGTAATAGTGTTTACTTTAATAATGAGAACAAACTAGCTTGGTAATAGATACAAGCTTATGCATAAGCTTTACAAAAAAAATTCAACTTTAAGAAAATTTACCAATTCATCTTGGTCTATGATAATTTGACAACTTTGTTCAATTACAGTACAGTACAAGGCACAGCACAAGCATAACACCTCATGAACCTTTATGCCTACAAAAATCAGCAATCATTTTGTCACTGAAGAGAAAACCTGGATACTGTGTCCTTATTATCGAGGCAGTCTCGAGTTAGACTAACTTCGTGAAAAAGTACCTCTGGGAGTTTGCACCACCTGCTGATGTAGACTTTACTAAATGTAAACTATGTCAGCAGAACTATTCACATACTCTGCATCATAATATACTGTAACTGAATATGAAATTTTGATGTGTGTTTGCAGTCTCCGTGGTGTAGTGGTAAGACACTCGCCTGGCGTTCCGCGAGCGCTATGTCATGGGTTCGTATCCTGGCCGGGGAGGATTTACTGGGCGCAATTCCTTAACTGTAGCCTCTGTTTAACGCAACAGTAAAATGTGTACTTGGATGAAAAAACGATTCTTCGCGGCAGGGGATCGTATTCCAGGGACCGTAGGATTAAGGACTTGCCCGAAACGCTACGCGTACTAGTGGCTGTACAAGAATGTAACAACTCTTGTATATATCAAAAAAAAAAAAAAAAAAAAATTGTGGTGTTCAGAGATAATGCCATCAATGGTGTTACAGAAATCTAAGTACTTCATTCATAATGATGTATTGTACAGTGGTACCTCGGAATACATGTCCCCCTGTATACGAGTTTTTCAGAATACAAGCAGGATTTGCTCGGAAAATTTGCCTCGGAAAGCGAGGGTTGCCTCGGAAGATGAGGGGTGCTGATACACGTACAGGCCGACTACCACGTGGTGGGATGGCGATCGCGCCTCAGTTTACCAGTGCCTTGTGCCCAGTGACTATCCCGCCTGAATTCTTCACAAGGATTTACAGTTTTTTGTCGGATTTTTGTCCATTGAGCATAAAAGTTGTTATTACATATCTCACCATGGGTCTCAAGAAAGCCAGTGGTAAGGTTCAACCTAAGAAAATAGTTGTTAGTAGAGGCAGTAGAGGATGTTCCTTCTTCATTAAGAAAATGTGTGAAGTATGGGAAGAACTGCAAAGTTTTGTTGAAAAAACTCGCCCAGATAAAGCTGTAGCAGGCAGTTGCATTGACTTTTAAATGACAATGTGATGTCTTACTACAGACAATTGTTTAAATGTAGGGAAAAACAAGTGTCTTTAGACAGAGTCTTAGTAATACAAGCAAGTCCTAGTGGTATGCAGGCAAAACGTGCCAGAGAGTGCACACCAGTGAAGTCCTCACTGCCTGATGTTATAATGGAAGGGGACTCCCCTTCCAAACAGTAAAACCTCTCCTCCTCCCTCCTCCTCACCATCTTCCATACGCCAACAGCAGTCATCAGCAAGGGTAAGTAATAACTTGAATATAGTTTTGTAGGTTTATTTAGATGAATTTAGGTATAAAATTTAGTGTGAAGTGAGGTTTTTGGGTAGTCAGGAACGGATTAATTCATTTCCCATTATTTCTTATGAGGAAATTGGATTAGGATTACGAGTTTTCAGAATACGAGCCGTCTCCAGGAACGGATTAAACTCTTAAACCGAGGTACCCCTGTACTGTACTACCAGAAATCTTTGGCAAGTATCCAAAATGGTGCATGCACATGACGGTAAAGCTGCCATGCAGTTGGATGGGTGTGGAGCAGGATTAGCAATTGTTTAATTCACCACAGATGTAAACTGCCTGTATAGATACTGTTTAACCGCTTCTTGAATCACTTGTGATATAAAAAGACTACTGATATATGTACATGTATTTGTGTAAAAGAAAAAGAAACTGTACAGCTAGCTTCACAAAATTGTTATTTGCTTAACTAAATGAACTGTGGCATTCACTTCCTGAACCCATTATGTGCCTCTGTAAGCCTTTACACCACCACCCACGGGATGGGTATGTGGTGCATAATAAATGACAAAAATATAAGTAAAAATAATTTTAATGACATTGATGTTCAAAATTTAAAATTTACTGTACAGGTATTTATTATTGGGGAATAAAGTTGTCTATAGAAAGTTGGTATACTTTACCTTGAAAACTCTGAAATAATGTCTCAATTATAGAGACAAATCAATTTTAATTTAAAGTTGTGCAAACTTTTTTTTTTTTTTTTTGGCTAAAATTGTAATACAATAAAAAACAACATTTGTAACCCTGCTATTCATCTATTTCTAGAAAATGAAGGACACATTTTTGCAAATAAATTTAGCATTATTATTGTTTTAGATTTTGCTACTCGGAACAAGATGTCCATGCAGCACGGGCTAATAGTGAGCCCGTAAATTTAGCATTAGCAAACAAACTGTTAAGTTGCAAATGAAACATTCCTTTTACAATTCTACATAATAACCTCAAGAGAAAAAAATCAAACAAATTAAGTACTTACTGAAGATCCCAACAGAGCCAGACAGTGGAGAAGTGACCCCAGCCTAGCTTACGGATCACATGATATCTATTGTAGAATAGGTCACCTATCTTCACAGGATGATAGCCACCTGCAATGAAGAAATATTCTTATTATCTGACTGTAACACACTGTTCTATTGAAATATAACATGAAAATGGGAAACAGAATAATGCTAATGTACAAAAAAATAAAAAATTAAATCTTAAGATACTGTACAGGCAAAAGAACTTTAGCTGAGAAGTCAAGTATGGACCAAACATGGAGAACATCTAGTTCTCTTCTCAATCAAAATACTGTATATTAATTAGTTGAATTCATAATAATAGTATATTTAGAGCCTAATTAACTTTGTAAACAAAATAAATATACCCTGGCTTTTACAGACTACACTAATTGGAATGTACCTCCTTCCCTTTCCTCTGACATCCCCAAAGGCAGATTACTGGTCTTTTGTAAACAATATAAAATGCACTTACGCACATTTTAATACATTCATAACATCAAAATCTTCATGCAGTACAGCAATATAAACCATTAGTGGCAGCTTGTGGCAGAATATAATGGGAGCAACTGCATCATCATCGAACAGAAGGAAACTTCTTTCTCGTTTTAATGAAAATCTTCAAAATTTAGTCAAGAATATATTGAAAATAACAAATTCATTTTGCTATGACATTTGTTCATTGCTTATTATTCTAGTGTGAGATTGATGGTGCTGCCATACACCTGGCAGCGAGTGTCTGGGGGATGGGAGGGGGGGGGAGAATTACTAAAGCTCAGCAAATCTTATGGCTGAGCCACCACTGAACTTACAGGCAACCCGTTCTTGCACTTCTTATAGTCAATATCTTGCTTATGAATAAGTGCATATGTGACATACTAATTTATTGTGAATATTTGAGTTTACCTTGAAAAGCTGAATAGAAAACCACAACCTAACCTAACCTTCTTAGTATGTTAAGATATTATAATTAGTACTGAACCTATACCTATACTGATATTACAGTTTTATAAAAATAATAAAACAAAACTAAAATATTTAAATTGTAAAGTAACTCAGGATATTGTAAAATTTTGTATAAAATCTCTATTGTTTAATAAAACTGATAGGAAAAGTTAGTGCCTTGAAAAAGATATGGCTTTGAATATGTCACATATATACTTATTTATAAGCGAAATAGTGACTATAAGCAATAAGTCATGTGCGCTGACTTGTGCGAGAGCAAGTTGCAACAGTATACCAGCTTGATGGGGTTCTGGGAGTTCTTCTACTCCCCAGTCTGGATCATCAACTTTCATATTGTTTATTGGTGTGCTAAACATAGCCTCATACTGGCTTCTTAGAATTTCACTAATTTCTTTGTTGTCCTCTGTGTACGTACCATCGGTTGTAATTAAAGGTCCAACTACTGGACCTTTTTGATTTTGCGTATGTGAAAAAATATTTTGGATTTTTCTTTATCTCTTGTATAGCTTTCTGTTTCAATTCCATTTCCTCAGACTCGTATGATCGCTTCAACGTTTGTTCTATTTCTTCGATCTCCCTGTTTAGGTTTCTTTCCTTTCTTGTGATAGTCGTGTCTGCCTAAGCATTTCGGTATTTTGTTTTCCTTCTCCTGTACAGTCGTCTGCGTTCTCTTTCTAGAGTGGTCCTCTTTCTGCCCCTTCTCACAAGCACGTCCTTCAAGCAGACCTTGTAAGCTTCAGCTGTCAGTTGAGCTATTCCCTGTGTGGGAGTTTTGTCGCTTAAGATCGTCTCCCATTGAATGTTTGCAAGGTCTACATTTATTTTTTCCCAGTCGATCCTCTTATTGTTGAAATTGAATTGATTGAATACCCCGTCTCGCTTGTTGGGTCTCTTGGACTTACCTAGTATACATGATGCAGGAATATAGAGGGAAAATTTTGTTAACTTTTGTAATGACGTTCCAGCAACCGTGTCGCCAAGTGAGATGTCAATGTACTGAACTAATGCAGCTTCACCTCTAATGATCCTCGGCCCATCCTCCTAAAATAGTTACTTATTGTGCATCTATTTGGTCAAACAAATCAAGATGTACTGCTCAACCCCCAGAGTTCACAATTTGTATTACTATTGACAGTCATCTTCAAATTCTCAAACCGACTGAATCCTATGCCTTTACTGATGGCTCTGTGCAGTTAGGCACTGGTAGAACAGGTTGTGCATGTGCAGTGTATAAAGGGAATGAAATGATCATGACTAGTACACAGAGATTGAACAACTGGGCAAGCACGACACAGACCGAGCTATTGGGTATTTATCTAGCCACTGAATACCTTAAGCTCAATGGTGGTGGAGTTATTTTCTGTGACTCTAAAAGTGCTCTGCAGTCCTTAAATAACCCATCACAATGTATGTCGGAAGTAGCTTGTAATATTAAATGGAATGTAATTTTTGCCAATGATAATAATTCTTGTATAAAATTTGTGTGGATCCCATCCCATGTTGGAGTTGAAAAACATGACTTTGTAGATCAATTGGCCAATGAGGCTTGCAGGAAAGAAAACATTGATTATGATTTTGGACTATCTAATGCAGTTATTAGAAACATACAAATTAAAGAAATTAATTCAGATTTAGAAGAACTAAGAAATGCACAGAGACCTGAAAGCTGCAGTATTAAAAGTTATGACAAGTTCTGTAATAATAGGTATTTGTATGGTCAGCACTGTAACCGGACCAGGCAATGTGATGTAGTCATTGCGCGAATTCGCCTTGGCTATAGACACATCTGGCAGGTTAGTGAGGCTGAGCCACTACCAGAATATTCAGATTGTAAACTCTGTGATAAACCTTTAATGCATTCACTAGAACACTATATTGATGAATGTGAAACCGTAAAGGACTTTAGACCTCCTGGCCTATTGTACCACCAACTGTGTAACTATTTTATTGACTCAGGTGTTCTGGATGACATCCTAACAATTTACCCAAAATTTGCTTGTCCATTTTAAAGAATGAAGAACAATTTCTACTTATATTCTAAGCTGTATCACTTATGAACCCATCCCTGCCCTTGTGTGGCAGTGCACAATAGAAAGTTGTTTTCACATATCCACACATTAAAACATTGATTGTAACCGTGATATATATGTGCTTCAGCCTACAGTTTAGGCCTATTGTCTTATGTATGACCCTCTGTCCTGCGTGACAGTGAATACTAGCATTAACCTCAATTTAATAAGACTATCAAAATCCTCAGATTAGGCAAAATTGTAATTAATTTTGTCAATAAAGATGTTAATAATAATAATTTGTATTACTGAATTAGCCCAACTGGCATTCTAGAAATCGGAAGTGTATCTAAAGATCCTAACTTAACCTGCCCAAGGAATTTAGGCCTAATACATGCTATCTTAGGCCTAATATGGTGGGTGGGTGGTGTGTGTGTGTACTCACCTAGTTGTGCTTGCGGGGGTTGAGCTCTGGCTCTTTGGTCCCGCCTCTCAACGGTGTCTCAGTCGAAGTTGGAGGCCTGATGCTTGGATCTAACCTCACCCAAATTGGCAGGTTGGGGGGAGTGGTGGAGGAATGGTCTGGGGTATGGGATGAACATAGGCTGGTCGAGGTCGCCAGAATTCAAAAGGTAATAGCGTGTCAGGGTTAAATTCAGACCCCCACGACGATTTTTGGGTCACTGTTTGCCAAGTGTACCTATGAAAATATTAAAAAAAAAATTGTATTTGTTTTCTTATAGAAATATACACCATTATTCACTGACCGCAGGAAAATTAACAGAAATTCCCAGCTATTTGAACTAAGGCCATAATACCATAAAACACCTAAATTATATTCTGAAAATAACCACCCCAATAGAAAACGAAGCCAAATCACAAAGTCAAACAGTGAAACTATTATATTCTGTGTGAATGACATTTAATATTATGAAGACAGTGACACTTACTCTTATTAGGATAGGAAGACGAGAGAAAGACAAGAGATGAGTAGGAAGGGAGAGGTGGGGTGGGGATGATGAGTGCACCGCCAGATACCTCACCGAGTAAACTACAGTATAAGCAAAATACAAAACTCCTAAGTCCAGCAATATATACTGTATTTCGAACATGTTATGGGAGAGCCAAACCTTGGCTTGGCCCAGGCCTACAGCAACCCTAGTATGTTTTACCAGTCCTAGTGTTGCTGGCCCTGGCCATCAGCAACACTAGGACTGTCCCTGGTATACCGTACTGTATTTCAACATTAATCTCCACGAGTACTGATCCAATAAAGCACTTGCCGAAACTGAACTAAGCTAATTATGTTCCTTTTTCCTGTGCAGGCGATGAGTCACAATAACGTGGCTGAAGTACGTTGACCAGATCACACACTAGAAGGTGTAGGGACGAACGACGACGTTTCGGTCCGTCCTGGACCATTCTCAAGTCGATTGTGAGAATGGTTGTGACAATCGACTTGAGAATGGTCCAGGACGGACCGAAACGTTGTCGTCCCTTCACCTTCTAATGTGTAGTCTGGTCAACTTCCATTTCCCTTAAATTTATGAGCATTATTTTACAATACTGCATGATGATGGGAAGCTTTAAAGCTGCACACACACACACACCACCCATTCATTTAAGTCATTACATCTCTACCACTCTTCCATATAGAATTTCAAGTTTTCGTGGGAGGAAGTGGGGGGGGGGGAACCTGTAATTAATTAGGATGTTCTTAATGTTGCGAGTTTGAAAAGTCTATGATTCTCAGTGATTAATAACCCTCAGTATTTTTTAAAACTTATAAAATCTACCACCGGAGGGCTGCGTTACATTTGATAAGTGTGTAATTTTATATTCGAAGTAGCTAACCACATCTCAAAATCAATTGAAAATGTCATCAATGCAACAACCACCATAGTAAACTGCAGATTATACCAGACCTTAACCGTCAGTAGTGCCACGGAATAAGCAACAAAAAATGTAAACTTAAATTACCAGTATTCAGGTTACTCCCATTATATCAATTGGTCTTTGCCATGATGCAAATATTACCACTACCTGCTTGATGGGGTTCTGGGAGTTGTTCTTCTCCCCAAGCCCGGCCCGAGGCCAGGTTTGACATGTGAGTTTGGTCCACCAGGCTGTTGCTTGGAGCGGCCCGCAGGCCCACATACACTACAGGCGAGAATAATCAACACAAATTTCAGACTAAAAGTAATTTAAATCTACCTCTGCTATATTCATTACACGTGGACTTTGATTTCCTTCTTCCAGACAGAGACTTGAGGCGCCCCAGAAGGCTGGGCCGGCGGCCGTCCGGTGTGGTAATAGGGGAGCTGCTGGCTGACGCTGCATTAGCATCCAAAACTTTTAGGAACTCCCTCTCCCACTCGCTCCCCTGGATCCCTGAGCAAGGTTTGCTTATTAACACCTTGTCTCGTGATAGTGACCTGGATTGATCGACAGTTTCGTGTACATTATCAATGGGAGAAGACTCTGTTATCGTTAGTGATGGAGAGGAGAGACAGTAATTAAGTGATGACTGCTCCAGACTGACTGACTCATCTTCCACAGATACCTTATGTTGTATTAACCTGTGCTGGCTGCTGCCTCGGTTCAGCTTCAGAACTGAGGTAAGTGACTTTGGCGATGGCTCTGGAGACAAAATGCTGTCCAAACTACTCTGCCTGGTGAATGGTATGGATCTGGCCTTGCAACCTCTCTTACTCCCTTCACTTAGGCTACCTTCCACATTCTCAAGCTTCTGGTTACCAATCAGCGGAGACTGCTTCTTCCCTTCATCTGGGCGCAGCTTCCACAGAATGTCAAACTTCTCGAAGTTGGCGTCGTCACTGGAGCTGCTTTGCTTCTTAAGGCGAGGCCTGGCCACTGCTGGCAGCTGCAGGCAGATGGAGGGCACACCACACTCTGGCGTCGAACTGCGACTCTGATCACTTGAATTCTGCCTCTCGAAATATTCTCTCATTTGAAACTTGTTTTGAGGTTCTGGCGACCTGCCCTTACTTTGATCACAGAAGCTCCATTGTTTCTTCAGGGCCCCATTCCTCTGGCGGACCATTTCTGCGTGCGATGAGGTGTTTTCACTGTCAGAGGACGGGTTTGAGATGTTAAATGTTGTAGAGTTATTAGCAGAACGAAGGGCCTTGACGGAGGAGTCATCACTGGTGAGGGTGTAGCTGGGTCGCAGGTACTTAAGGAGAGGTCGCCGAGGCGACGTGACTGGCGACGTCTTGCTCGGGCTGTTGACTACCTTCTTGTAACTTTCTTTTTCGTCACTTAGCGAACCTCCGTCAGACACCGTCGGGTTTGGCATAAACCTACCCGTTTCCCGAGGTACTGCCTTCACACTAATGTTTACACAACTACCAACACTCTTTCTACGAGGTATATTATGGACGCTGGTGTAGAAACTAGTGCTGGGAGTAGTAGTATTGCAGATGGCATCACTGGTGTCGGCGGCCAGTTGGCCGGTGCTGGTAGGGCCCAGTTGGCCGGCGCAAGTAGGGGCCAGTTGGCCGGCGCAAGTAGGGGCCAGTTGGCCGGCGCAAGTAGGGGCCAGTTGGCCGGCGCAAGTAGGGGCCAGTTGGCCGGCGCAAGTAGGGGCCAGTTGGCCGGCGCAAGTAGGGGCCAGTTGGCCGGCGCAAGTAGGGGCCAGTTGGCCGGCGCAAGTAGGGGCCAGTTGGCCGGCGCAAGTAGGGGCCAGTTGGCCGGTGTTGGCAGGAGTGAGCACAGGCGGCGTGCGTTTAACGCGAGGGGTTGTGCGGCGTGAAGGACGAGTTTCATGAGTGGCCAGCCGCCTCCTCGTACTTCTGATACTGCTGAAACTCATCTTTACTGCACGATATTCCTAATACCCTTCACAGTAACTTGGCCCTGACGTGGGCTTCACATAGTCCGAATCCGACACCATTTTCCCGCCAATATACCCATGGCAGAAACGTAGTCATGCATCCTGCGGGCCTTGCAGCCCCCCCCCAAAGGCCGGCCGCGTCCCCGAGGGAGTGTAGGAGTGGCTGCAACGGACAGCAAGTGACGAGTGTGAGGTTGGCACTGTAGTGAGGGCCACCGTCGCCACCCCCACTGACGTCTGCCCTACATATTCCCGGTTTAATCCTGTCAGTTTACCTGACATGCTTGAAGCCCTTCTCTGCCGCCGGGTCCATCCCTACTCACGCACACCTGTGCCTGGGCTCCACCCTCACGCTCTCCCTCCAGCCTTCTATTATGCCAAATTAGTTTTTCATTCATATTAACCCATTCAAAATGTATGGCAAACATTGCAATTGTAACGTGACGCATTGAAAGTAACGGTTAAAACGGTAAACAATTCTTACGTTGAATTTGCCAGATGACAAGCCAATGACTTGACTGGAGACAATAGTGTTATTTAGGTTAGAGTATTGTCACATTATTTCCCGCGTTAACATGTTCAACAGTTGCAGACTTTGAGAATGTGCACATAATATTTACGGCCAAAATCCATTCAATAAAACACTTAAATTGTTAGCAACGATTTAAATACCTCAATTAGTATTGGCTGGCAGGCAGGCGAGATGTACACATCATAATGTACACCAAGATAATATTCCATCAACTGGCGCCATATCTGCAGCGACGGCCAACACCTTCAGCGACCAGACCGTCAACCAAGAGACCGGGCCTCGGGGTCATTGAGGTTACCTTAAGGAACAACCTGTTGTTGTTGTTGTCATAGATTCAGCTACCGGGAACAAGTTCCAAGTAGCACGGGCTATGGTGAGCCCGTAGTGAACTTACCTGGCACAGGAGCGGTGCTGTGTGAACCTTATTTCCCAAAGCTATATAAAACCTCTACACCCCCGGTAGTGGCCAGGGGAAGGCAGGGGAAAAAATGACCCTTGAGGTCATTTTTTCCCCTGCCTTCATGACCTCATAGTTAAACACTAGTTTAACTATGACTGGCAAAAATGGGAAGAAAACTAATGAAAGGTGGGGGGGGGGGGGGAGGAGGGGGAAGAGTGTTAACCTAGTCAAGTTAGGATGTGAAGGGAGCAACCATTTGCTGCCAATGGACATCCGGAACACACTACGCGCCCTGGCGGCAGACCGGGCCGCTCCAAGCAACAGCCTGTTGGACCAAGCTCTCACAAGTCAAGCCTGGCCTCAGGCTTGGCTTGAATAGAACAACTCTCAGAACCTCATCCAGGTACCATCCAGGAAGACTGTTCAAAATGGTAAGGATAATTTTACATACATACATACTTCATATATTTATATATGAAAGATTTCTATGAATAAAATTGAGTGGATCCAACTCAGCCCTTGTCTGGAGCCTGGTCCATGACACAGATGAGAATGTACCTCATCGGCAAGGCTGAGGAGACTTGGACATGCACCAAGTTTGTTGTTGTTAAGATTCGCTACTTGGAACAAAAAGTCCCAAGTAGCACGGGCTATGGTGAGCCCGTAGTGCCTTCATGCACCAAAATATTTGTACAAGCACTGAGAGAGTCTGGCCGAGTCACTTGGTCACTGTCAATATAAACATGTTGGTGTTGACGAAGGGCGTCTTCACCTAGCTGCATTTGAGGGAGGCGAGCCACAGCTCTTGCGCCCCGCCTCTCAACTCTTAATCGAATGGTGCACTCATTCCAGTGCACAATCAGTAAGTTCCAGAGTACAATGGCTCTCGTATCAATTTCAAATTATATGTACTTTACTCTGACATTTAACAAATTATTTCTAATGTCTCTGTGGTTCATTTGAATACTTTATTGACACATGTCTCCTTACCTTGCCCCGTCTATTCCCTCCCGGAGTATTTTGTATGTAGTAATAATTTCTCCCGTTTCTTCTCTCCCAGGCACATGATGTTTAACACTAATCTTTACTTGTAGCTCATGCCTGACACGTCAGGAGCCAGCTGTCACGTCTTCAATAACACCAACCATCTTAACCACCATCTCCCCAGCAACACTGACGAGCCCCGTTATGTAGTAATAGTTGTAAACACGGTGTGTGGTGGTGATGGTTAGTTGTGGTGGTGAAGATGGTGGTGTGGATGAGTTGTGGTTAAAAGTGAGCATCACTGTGGGTGGGGGGGGGGGGGTTGCCGCTGGTGGGGGGAGGGAAGGTTGCCGCTGGTGGGGGGAGGGAAGGGTGCCGCTGGTGGGGGGAGGGAGGCTTAACAAGTGACAACAGAGGAGTCTAATTCTTTACGCCCCGCCTACTAGCCTTGCATTTTTTTTTTTTTTAACTTTCTTGACGTTAGCTGTATGTGGCTTCCACGGCTGTTAATCTTTACCATGTGCAGTTCCATGTGCAAGTTGCGTCCACTCTACTTATTTTCGAGAGGCTGCCCTTGTCCACCTTACGTAATCCCCCCTCAATATTTTTCATATAGTGAACATATCTCCTCTGCTCCCAATGGTTGAGAGTTATCTCAAACTGCCCGCAGTTTAGTTCTCTAAATTCAAACACTAGTTTCGTTGCAAGCGCATTCCATGCCAGTGCTGCGTATTCTATTACTCACACTGGTTTTGTAGGGCTGTGACGAGGATTCGAACCTACGTCCGAGAGCATCCCAGACGATGTCTTAACCTCGGACGTAGGTTCGAATCCTCGTCACGGCCCTTGTGGATTTGTTCATTTGATTCATCACGCTATTGTGATTTCTGTGTGTAATGGGGGTCATGTTTGCTGGCTTCACACATGAGGCCGGTGTTGTGTTCTATTTACACTTCTGGTGATAGTGAGAGAGATTCCTTGTGACAACAAACGCAGGTATTAAAGACACTAAACTTAAGACACCATACCTGTGATTAACCTGTGGCTAGTTTCAAGTTCATCTGGTAGATTATGCACAAGCATGCACCGGTAAGTCTGGTTAATCTCGCCCCTGTCTGAAGTCCCTCCTCCAGACATGTTTTATAATATTTGTTACATCTTATGGTATAATGTAAGTCTGCCGCCTTAAATGCCGACAGATTTATATATTCTGTACATATACGTGGCTTCCCTTCATTAGTTCCATATGCATCTCCAACTGTACATCCCCCCCCCCCTTCTGGCCAGGTTAGTCGCTACTGTCCAGGTCAGTCGCTACTGTCCAGGCCAGTCGCTACTGTCCAGGTCAGTGGCCAGATTACGCCCTCACTTTGAAATACTTTCCAAGTACAGATTATGAAATTTAAGTCAATCATTTTCCGTCTGTGAGAGCATTACCCCCAGCCCCCCCCCACTCCCCAGTGTAGTGTAACGGCCCCAACAGTTAAGTTGTTTGAGGTTGTGCGGTAATAATCCGCAAAGTAATATTACTTTGCAGTAATATTACGAGCAGTAATATTATAACCTCTATATATATTATCCAGTTTATATATAACCTCTATATATATTATCCAGTTTGGACATGTCAAAGATGTGAGGACCTCTGAATATTAACACAAGAATACACGATTGATGATTGATAAAGATTAAGCCACCCAAGAGGTGGCACGGGCATGAATAGCCCGTAAGACCAAAAGAATACACCTTCCCTGAAGAGTCCTTAGTGCCACACCGACCGTGTTTAAATATCATTATCCGCTATATAATGTTCTCTGATCGAGGCAGCCTTACTATACCATGATCTTTTATATGATCTATGGTGATCTATTTATATGATCTATGGTGATCTATTTATATGATCTATGGTGATCTATTTATATGATCTATGGTGATCTATTTATATGAACTACGCTCTGCTACGAAATTGTTAGGAGGCCTGGTCGAGGACCGGGCCGCGGGGACACTAAAAACCCCGAAATCATCTCAAGATAACCTCAAGATATGGTACACATTGAGTGCCATTCTTATCCAGTTACCTGGATAGTACCTGGAGTGGGGTTCTGGGAGTTGTTCCGCTTCCCAAGGCCGGCCTGGAGCCAGGCTTTGAGAGCTTGGTCCAACTGGTTGTTGCCTGGAGCGGCCAGTCGGCTCGCATATCCCCTACAACTCGGTTGGCCCGGCATTTCTTGCAGGAAACTGTATAATCTTCCAACAGCTTGGTTGACCACATCACCAAGCAAGGAGACCTGGTCAGAGACCGGACCGCGATGTTATTGAGCCTCGGAACCATTTCATGGTATAATAAACGAACTACTTTACTTTTAAAGCAATAGACAAGGCGCATCAATATCAACACTGATCCACACATCACAAATGTGTCTTCGAGCCTCTCCCAGCCGAAGGGAGGGGGAACTATCAGGGGAAACCGTCAAGCCATTACGACTATATAGCACTGGGAAGATCAGGATAATGATTCGGGTTGGGACGGCGTGAAGGAATGGTGCCCAACCACTTGGAAGGTCGGGGATTGAACGCCGACTTGCATGAAACGAAAAATGACTGATGGTCACTACGCACACTGTACCGTGAGCACTAGCACGCCGCCCATGTGACGCACTGGCAACAATGCTCAAGCAACTCCAACGGTCTCTTGAATCTTCCTATGCTCGCGTTACACACACTTCTGAAGCAACCGTCAAAACTATTATGTATGATGCGAGACTTTGTTCAATTCCCCTTTTCTCATACAAAGTTGGTAAGGAGTGACCTTAAATAATATTTATACTATAGCGATTAATGCTACACTTGAGAGGGAAAGTATCGGAGAAGACGTTTAAAAAAACAGTTAACACCTCAACCATAACGCGCTCCTTAATGAACTCTTAAGTAGGATATTAAGTTTGAACAGCAAGAAAATCAAAAGTCAAATAATGGCGAAAGGGATTAACTTCAAAACGAACGAATATTTATATTTTATACACGTACGCGTGCGTGCGTTCCTGCGTGTTCGTGTGCATGTGTTTACTGTGTGTGTCTGCAGAATCGAGCTATTAGCTCTTGGACCCCGCCTTTCTAACCAATCTATTTTTCCTTCTATTATATCTACTACTTATATTTCTCTTTCACACACACACACACACACTTTTGCCATCACATGTAATCAATACTAATGACACAAAGGTGGTGGCCTTCAGGAGGTAACTCAGGTTCCTACTCAAGTGCTTGGTTACCCTGGTCGCGCCTGCCGTGTGGTCACGTGGTGGTGGTGGTGGTGCGGTTAACACACTCGCCTTGCACACCAGACGACCAGGGTTCGAATCTTGGGGAGGCTGGAAGGTCGGAGCCTCCTCCCTTCTCTCACCACTGCCTGAGCAACTCGTCCTCTTAACAATAACGTCACTTTTGGCTCGTATGCGCGCTATGGCCAAATTTGGACGTAATTTGAAATTAAATCGACTCACAAAAGTGACGTACTGTTCCGTTTTCTGTTTGAGTCGTCCGGCTTACTCGGCAAGGTTAGAAGAGAAAACTTTTCATTAACGTTTTTCATAACGTTTTGAAACTTTGAGAATTTCCTGCCCACCTAACCTATCAGAGGACCCTTAACTTACTGTTGAAAAAAAAAATCCCAAATTTATTTTCATTTTTTTTTTCATTTTCAAATTACGTCCATATTCGGCCATACGAGCAAACGACCAAAAGCGACGTTCTTTTTAAGGACAGGTTGCAAGAGTACACAGAAGCAACTGGGGAACCAGGGGCCAGATTCACGTAGTAGTTACGCAAGTATTTACGAACGTGTATATCTTTCCTCAATCTCTGACGGCTTTGGTTACATTTATTAAACAGTTTGCTAGCATGAAAACTTCTTAATCAACTGTTGTTGTTATAAAAAGCCTCCTGGTGCTTCCGAGGTCATTAACTGTTTAATAATTGTAAACAAAGCCGCCAAAGATTGAGAAAAAGATGTACAAGGTTCGTAAGTGCTTGCGTAACTGCTTCGTGAATATGGCCCGTGGAGTCCAAGCCTAAACTCCTCGACCCTTCCATCAAAAATACAGCACCTTACGGAGACTGTAGCGACATGTATACAAAATACAGAACAAAAAATTAACCTCGCCTAGCCCAAACGTACACAAACTTAGATCAAATACAGTACATACATGAACAATACAAGGCCCAGGAGAGGTTACGGTGTTGCCTTCCCATGTCAAACCATCAATAACAATATAATATAGAACGGAAACTTGGCCAGTGTGTCTCACACCAGTTGCTAGGGAGCCGGTCGGCCGAGCGGACAGCACGCTGGACTTGTGATCCTGTGGTCCCGGGTTCGATCCCAGGCGCCGGCGAGAAACAATGGGCAGAGTTTCTTTCACCCTATGCCCCTGTTACCTAGCAGTAAAATAGGTACCTGGGTGTTAGTCAGTGGTCACGGGCTGCTTCCTGGGGGTGGAGGCCTGGTCGAGGACCGGGACGCGGGGACACTAAAAGCCCCGAAATCATCTCAAGATAACCTAACACCGTACATTATACTTGTTGAGAGATGCGTCGACGTCCTGACACAGTACGGGATCGCCCGCGGTTCCAATACTATAATATGAATACATTCAAAACTATTAAGGTTAGTCGCATTTAAAAGAAACATTAGCGTTATGTAATTTGGTAAGGAAATCATTGCATCAACCAGCGTGAAGAGTTGAAATAGTCAAATAGGTGACTGTTTAGATTAACATGTTCAGTCTTTATGGCGGTACTTTCTGGCATGACGAGTCGTATTACAGACCTTGTGTGTCCTATGTAATGCTTTTTTGCGCTACCGCTCACAGGATTAGTATGGGGTGCACAATAAACTAGCCGCCTCCGGTGGCAACAATCAAAACGGTAAAATCGTCCCTCGCGGCACTGAAGCCCAGTTGGCATCCCTCCTGGCGCAGTTTCCTTGCTAAATGGAGCGTTAGCCATGTGCTTCTGTTGATGTTCCGTATTCACCGGGCAACTTGCTGTCTTTAATGAGTTACAATTTCCTCTAGTTTTATGTAGTTACTTTTGCTTTCGTAGGCGACGAATAAAGGTGTGAGCACTCCCTAGCCACGGCGCGCCGCCCACTTACTGTGTCCCACCGTCCTTACTGTGTTTCCTGTACATGAAAAATTTGTGACGTTACGATGTCTCCACTCCCTTACCGGGAGTCATGGAGCCCGCTCCCTCCAGCCTCACCCTCTGTCCCGTTCATGCCCCTCCCACAACAAGGGATCAAGGGTCACACACGGGTCACACTCCTCAACCTCCCAGACCACACCTGACCTCGGGAATTTCCGCCTTATCTTGCGGCCTTCTAATGCTTGCTTGACTACCTGCTTGATGGGGTTCTGGGAGTTCATTCTAGTCCCCAGGCCAGGCTTGACTTGTGAGAGTTTGGTCCACTAGGCTGATGCTTGCAGCGGCCCGCAGGCCCACATACCCACCACAGCCCGGTTGGTCCGGGCTGTGGTGGATTTGAGAAAATTATCTAGTTCTCATTAAAATGTCCCCGGTTGTTCCGGCAATATTTCTTATGCTCGCTGGGAGAGTGTTGAACAGTTGCGGACCTCTGATGTTTATACAGTGTTCTCTGGTTGTGCCTGTGTCACCTATGGCCCCATACACACACCTGGTCGCCGCCACCACCGTCGCCTGTGTCTCCTGGCCAATTCTGCCTCTTGCGTGCTCCGGCTCCAAGGCTATTTATACCATCATTTCTATTTTCTACTATCTTAAAGGAATGCAGAGCTAGCGCGCCCTGGAGTATTTTCATCCTTGACCTTTTGGCTGGCACTTCAACTTAAATCAGTTTCGCCCGTTTTTGTTTTGTCTTATTAAAGGTGTTCATCACATATTCGTATAAATGACTATAATGTTCAGGACAAAAGAGCAGCGTGTTGACCAGACCACACACTAGAATGTGAAGGGACGACTATGTTTCGGTCCGTCCTGGACCATTCTCAATAGACTTGAGAATGGTCCAGGACGGACCGAAACGTCGTCGTCCCTTAACCTTCTAGTGTGTGGTCTGGTCAACATACTTTAGCCACGTTATTGTGACTCATCGCCTCCAGCAGCGTGTTGGCGAGCTGTGGTCCAGTGATGACACTATTTTGACGGGTATGAGAATCAGAGCCAACATGAGCATCTGAACACAGGTGTTGAACACAGGTGTTTCGCAGCTGTTGCATAAACAACATCGCCCCCGCATAAAATGAGGTCTAAAAAGAGTAACAAAGAACAAACATAAAAGATTCCTAACAAGCAGATAAAGGAAAGTAAATTAAACAAAATCCAGTTTATGTGTAACATTAAGAGTCTAAACACTCACTGTCCTATCATAAAACTGGTTATCAGTTATCCGACCACGATAACCAAAATAATTAAATGTTTCGATATTAGACAAAAAACAATTACAATCAGATTACATGTTCAACGATCCCAATTCCAATTACTTCGGTACTGAAACCCTCTCCAAGAACTTCAACTATGGCAGTGTGAATGAACAGCCGGGCGAAACATTCGACACAATACTCCACTACGGGCTCACCATAGCCCGTGCTACTTGGATCTTTTAGTTCCAGGTAGCGAATCTTTAACAACGACAACATTCGACACAAGTGTGGTGGTGGGTCAATGTCCCAAGTGTGGTGGTGGTGGGGTCAATGTCCCAAGTGTGGTGGTGGTGGGGTCAATGTCCCAAGTGTGGTGGTGGTGGGGTCAATGTCCCAAGTGTGTGGTGGTGGGTCAATGTCCCAAGTGTGGTGGTGGTGGGGTCAATGTCCCAAGTGTGGTGGTGGTGGGTCAATGTCCCAAGTGTGGTGGTGGTGGGTCAATGTCCCAAGTGTGGTGGTGGTGGGGTCAATGTCCCAAGTGTGGTGGTGGTGGGGTCAATGTCCCAAGTGTGTGGTGGGGGGTCAATGTCCCAAGTGTGGTGGTAGTGGGTCAATGTCCCAAGTGTGGTGGTGGTGGGTCAATGTCCCAAGTGTGGTGGTGGTGGGGTCAATGTCCCAAGTGTGGTGGTGGTGGGGTCAATGTCCCAAGTGTGGTGGTAGTGGGTCAATGTCCCAAGTGTGGTGGTAGTGGGTCAATGTCCCAAGTGTGGTGGTAGTGGGTCAATGTCCCAAGTGTGGTGGTAGTGGGTCAATGTCCCAAGTGTGATGGTGGGTCATCCTGCACATCATGGCAGACCTCGCCTATTTGTGCCTGCTGGATCTAGCTCTAGTCCTTGGAACCCGCTTTTCTAGCCCCTTGGTTGTCTAATGCCATGACCACCTGACCTATCTCCCTCTATCATACCTGCTTGCGTGCGTGTTCACACACGGAAAATACTCAAGGTCAGGGTGTGACATGCACAAGTCTTGTAGACTTTTTTTGTTAAAAGTCGAAACTTTCAGGCTAGTGTTGTCAGGTCCATCAGCAGGCTCTACCATCACCAAGATAAGCCTGACTTCAGGCCGGGTTCGGGAAGTAGAACAACTCTGGCAACGAACTACAAGTAACACAGATAAGCAACAATCCTTATAAACACCAATTTTGTGTGACGAAGCGCACACAAGTGAAAGATTGCAGGAATGAAGAAGCGAGTGAATGAGCGAACGCAGCCAGTGAATGAGCGAACGCAGCCAGTGAATGAGCGAACGCAGCCAGTGAATGAGCGAACGTAGCCAGTGAACGCAGTGAGTGAATGAGTGAACGCAGCGAGCGGCGGCGGCGGCGGCCCAGGTGTGGTGACGGTGAACAATGGCAGTTATTACTCTTGGCGCCTTCCCGCGGGCTATTCCTGCCCCCACCCAGCTCAAGGACGCCTATTTCAGGCGCTTTCATGGGGGGGGGGGGGGGGGTGCGGATGGATGGGTTAGGGGGGGGAAGGGGTGAATTAGGAATGTGGGTGGAGGAATGAGTGTTGGGGATAGGGGGGGGGGGGAGGCAAGGGTACGCGAGTGAGGGCTGAGGGAAATATGCATAGAGGGATGGGAAATTCAGATATACACGTAGGGGGACTGCTGGGAGGGAGAGAGAGGCGGGAGAGGTAGAGTGATGGCCAGCATCCAGCAGGTACAGAAGCTCCTTTTCATCCGAGTACAGCTTCCTCTCCGTGCACCTCCCATGTGTGCACACCTGCCACTGTGGCAGTGGCAGGTGTGGCCGCATGCAGGCCACACGTGCCACGTGCAACACCAGTGGGAGGGGGGGGGGGCAGGGTGACGAGTTCAACAGGTGGCACCTCTGCCCGAGGTCACCCCGGGGACAGGCGAAGGAGGACGGGAACCAACAACCATCTTCAATATCCTCCAGTTCAGTCTGCCACGCCTCTAGTAGGGCGCCGCAGAAGGACAAACAACTATCAGCGTTTGAGTGGATGGTATTAGCTCACAGACCAACATTGCGAACGTTGTAGGAAACAGAACAGAACCTGGAACCGTCTCCAGCATCAGCGACATGCCTATGGGAGGAGGATGCCAGGAATGGGGTACACCTGAATAACTCACGTGTACCTGGTTGATGGGGTTCTGGGAGTTGTTCTACTCCCCAAGCCCGGCCCGAGGCCAGGCTTGGCTTGCGAGAGCTTGGTCCACCAGGCTGTTGCTTGGAGCGGCCCGCAGGCCCACATATACCTGGTTGATGGGGTTCTGGGAGTTCTACTCCCCAAGCCCGGCCCGAGGCCAGGCTTGGCTTGCGAGAGCTTGGTCCACCAGGCTGTTGCTTGGAGCGGCCCGCAGGCCCACATACCCACCACAACCCGGTTGGTCTGGCACTTGTTTTTTTAAATCTAGTTTTCTCTTGAAAATGTCCACGTTTGTTCCCGCAATATTTCTTCGGGAAATATTCTAATATTCCTCTACACTCCCGATACCTATATACCGGCGACACCCGTCACCACAACAGAATAATCGCACATGAACCTCGGACCGGCGCCATCCCTTCCATACAGGTGCTACGGACAGGCGGCTTAACTGGCACTGTGCCATCACCACCCACCATCCTAGACACAGTAATGTCTGCCGATACTTCCACTGTGTTTAAACAGTCTGCGGAATTCTGTATGCGCTGGCAGGCCGAGCCGCGCATACAGAGCAGCATGACAAAACATATCAACTTAAAATAATCAGTTTATTGGCGTCGCGTTGCGGGTCTTAAACAAAGCACACCCGTATTAACACACACCACCACTAGTCCACACTTTACCAAGTCAGGACAAACATATAAATTGTGACACTAGCTCTCCACATATGTCAGTTGCTTAATTTAGAACCTGTACTTGAGGTCGATCTCGAACCCATTGTTGATGTGACGACTTATATTGAATTTTGTAACTAGCTCATCAAGATTGTAACTTGCTTAGCTAAATGAATTGTGGGCTTCAGTCCCTGAGCCCATTATGTGCCTCTGTAACCCTTTCCACTACCGCCCACAAGATGGGTATGGCGTGCATAATAAATGAACTAAACTAAAAAACTAACAACACACACCAGGATGAGAGAGGGAAGGAGGCGGAGAGTCAAGGGACGTGAATTGGTGTCTACGGGGCTGAGGGCGCGGCCACGCCTTCATCCTCTCAACACGGCACACAGGCAGCCTACCTCATGGTTTGGTTTTTTACCTTTTTGAGGAGGCAGGGGGATGAAGATAGTGAAGTACAGGTAAACAAAATATTTAGAAATGCAATACAAGTTATCACAGGAGGCGGGCTGTCCGCCTTGCCGACACTGCTAGCCGAGCTCTCTTGAACGAGCGGATTTTAATCTGCTGCTTCTCTGTCTATTTTTTAGGGTGGGGGTTCGGGGGGTTCTGGTCAGTATTTAATTTTGGAATTATGTATAGCGGGGCTTTGTTTTCATCGAGTAGATCCAAGCTCTTGGGCCACCAGCTGTGGGGGTGAGAGTCTTATCTTTGAGAAGTCTTTTCTAATATTGGGTCGTCTAAATTTTCTATCGGGGTACCACACCCTGGTGACTTGCTCTTGTAATTTGATGTTTAGTGACTGTATGTCGATGAGTCCATGAACCTCCTGGAGTGTGTAATGGTGGACGGTGTTTGCCGAGTCCGTCCCCATGCGGAGGCTCCGGGGTCACCTTTCCTAAGGTTGTTTTTGCTTTTATTTACCCTGTTCCATTGGGCCTACCTCCTCAATGGCGTCACACTTGCACTAGCCCACCCACCCCTGGGCCCCTCCACCACAGGGGCCCCCCACACCCACCACCACCACCACAGAGGGCCCCCCCACACCCACCACCACCACAGAGGGCCCCCCAACACCCACCACCACCACAGGGGCCCCCCCACACCCACCACAGGGCCCCCCACACCCCACCACAGGGCCCCCCACACCCCACCACAGGGCCCCCCACACCCCACCACAGGGGCCCCCAACACCCCACCACAGGCCCCCCACACCCACCACCACCACCACAGAGGGCCCCCCCACACCCACCACCACCACAGAGGGCCCCCAACACCCACCACCACCACAGGGGCCCCCCCACACCCACCACAGGGCCCCCCACACCCCACAACAGGGCCCCCCACACCCCACCACAGGGCCCCCCACACCCCACCACAGGGGCCCCCAACACCCCACCACAGGCCCCCCCCCCACACCCACCCCCCACACCCACCACAGCCCCCCCCCCCCCACACACCACTAACCTTTGCAGTAGTCGAAGGGATCTTCCTGCTCCTCGTCGTCGGAGCCCAGCACCTCCTCCCTCTCCTCCTCCTCCAGCTCTCGGTCCCGGATGTCGGTTCTGAAAGCACATCAAGACTCGTCAACAACCACCAGCCTACCTCCCCCGACGACACATCACAACACAGTACCACCAACACATTAACAAACACATTTCAATACACAAACACATCACACACAATGACACATTAACCGTCGGTAATATGGTGCATTAATTCAACGGGGGAAACATGTTACAATAATCATACAAGATTCAGACAGTTGTTGTTATAGATTCAGCTACTGGGAACAAAAAAAGTTTCAAGTAGCACGGGCTATGGTGAGCCCGTATTGGACTTACCTGGCACAGGAGCGGTGCTGTGGAAGACTTCAGACAGTAAAGGATGTCTTCATCTTACCACCAACAGACCGGAAATCAAACATCCGGCGAGATGTAAGCTTCACCCCCCCCCCCCCCCCACCCACCCCACCCCCGGTTTACACACAATAGGTAGTAAGACTGTGGGCCAGACACACCGCTCACACGGGTACACGTTACCATTGTAACACAAACTGTTACGTTACCATCATAACACATATCACAATGTTGAGGAATCTGGACACTACTCGCTGGTCTCCGTTACCAAGGGTTCACAACGGCCAACACCGTTGGCCGTTAGAGTAGTTAATAAATGGAATGTACTGTCCGAGCAGCCGCGTCTAACAGCCTGGTTGATCAGTCCAGCAACCAGGAGGCCTGGTCGACGACCGGGCCGCGGGGACAGCTAAGCCCCGGAAGCACCTCAAGGTAGCCTCAAGGTAGGTACTAGGCAGTGATGTGGTGGAGGCTGACTCCATGCACAGTTTCAAATGTAGATATGATAGAGCCCAGTAGGCTCAGGAATCTGTACACCAGTTGATTGACAGTTGAGAGGCGGGACCAAGGAGCCAAAGCTCAACCCCCCCAAGCAAAATTATTCGGCATTATTTTATTACTTTGAAGTATTACAATAGCTAATATATACAAGCAAATGTTCTTGCTTAAATGTTTTCATTTTTGTAATGTTTGAAATGTACAAGTTAAGGGCCATGGGCCAGATTCACGAAAGCACTTACGCAAACACTTACGAACCTGTACATCTTTTCTCAATCTTTGACGGCTTTGTTTACAATTATTAAACAGTTAATGAGCTCCGAAGCACCAGGAGGCTGTTTATAACAATAACCACAGTCGATTGGAAAGTTTTCATGCTTGCAAACTGTTTAATAAATGTAACCAAAGCTGTCAAAGATTAAGGAAAGATGCACACGTTCGTAAGTGCTTTCGTGAATTTGGCCCCATGTTTCCGCTCGAAGATGCATCTGGGAATGTGTACACCTTTACAAAGATTGATTAGTTAATAACTGATCTTGTAACAGTTGACGGCTCCATTACACATCATTCGTCTCCTTTCTGGGTTATGTTTACAAACCCATACTCCAAATTACATGTGAAGATAAGTACTGTGTATGACTAGTACTAATAACATCTGGACTACACCCCTGGCTGTAGAAGTACGACATTACCCCTCCCCCCCCCCTACCAAGCAAGGAAAGGTGGTCTTCACTAAGGGCTTTGAATAAAGAGTTTAGTTTGTAATACATTTCCTTGTAGCTGCTACACACAACCTCACAACGAAAGCTCGCTAATCATGAGCGCCTCAATGGGGTCCAAGTGTTTCCCGTCGGAGGAAATGGAGCGCATTAGCTGCAATGGTTACTGTAGAGGGAGCGTGGGAAGGAAGGTGGAAAACAGGGAGACCTTCTGTACCCTCTCTGATCATTTTTGCGCTACCGCTCACAGGATAAGTATGGGGTACACAATAAACTACCCGCCTCAGACGTAAAGAAAAAGAAAAGCTCTGTGAAGACAAAGAATTCCCAGGTTTTAGGTGGTGGTTACGCGTGTCTAGCTGTACACTCCCCCCCCACCCCCCGTCCCTGAACCACCCTTGGTGTGTACCCATCTCAAATTAACGCCAAACATGCCTACATCAACACGAACCCTCTCTATATAAAAATGAACCAAAGGAAGCAAACGTTCAACTCGAAGAACGTCTTTTATTATATTTATGAGAAGTGCTGTGTTTCTGCATATTATTATAATATATATATTATAATATATATATATATATATATATATATATATATATATATATATATATATATATATATATATATATATATATATATATAAACTTGTTTGACAAGTGAGTCAACGAGGTTTAAGCAAGTCTGCCCTCCTCGTTGGTAACATTTGGCGTTAACCAAGAACTGGCACAACCACTTTCACCTCATAAATATTAGCGACTACAAATATCCCACAAGACCCCTAGTGTGCACGGGAGACATCTCCCGTCACGCAGGGTGCAGTTGCACCTCCACAGCTCTTGATACTGGTAATGGCTCAAAAGGGCCACCACTTACGGGCTATTCATGCCCGTGCCACCTCTTGGGTGGCTTAATCTTCATCAATCATCAATCCCTAGTGTGTCTCCTCCCGCAAGAGCTCCACACCCTGATGCCCTCCACCTGCGTCATCTCCCAGTGGTTATCTTGAGATGATTTCGGGGCTTTTTTAGTGTCCCCGCGGCCCGGTCCTCGACCAGGCCTCCACCCCCAGGAAGCAGCCCGTGACAGCTGGCTAACACCCAGGTACCTATTTTACTGCTAGGTAACAGGAGCATAGGGTGAAAGAAACTCTGCCCATTGTTTGTCGCCGGCGCCTGGGATCGAACCCAGGATCACAAGTCCAGCGTGCTGTCCGCTCGGCCGACCGGGTTGCTGGCATGGGAGTCGAGGCTGGTGTCATCCTCATCAAGACATATGGTGTACATCTTCTGCATATTTAGTGGTCCACAGTTAACCAAGTCTTGATATGTTCTCAGCATTGTATTAAAATTTGTCTCTATCGTCGACGAATGTTTACTCTCCCTGAAGGAAGGAACTAATACAATAGTCAATTTTGTGTATTTAGAATTTCCCAATTGGTATTTTGGTTTTCTTCTACACTAACAGGGTTTGAGAGTCAAACTACCCCGTGCTCACACACCACGTTCTCTTCACTTACCATAAAGTACATAGTATAAGGTGCTAATATAACCAGAAAGGTTGGCAGACCACTTAGCCTAGCCTACACATGTATAGAAAACGGGGATATTTATGAGCTGCTGCTTTTCAAAGTATTTTGTACCCTGCAGATCACAACGTACAAAATGAGACGTATTAGTTGAGAGGACAGGTTGTAACTATAGTACTTGTACTCGGGTATCGTAACAACCAATCAGAGCATTGATAGCCTTCACTACTTTCAGGGATTGCCAAGCAATATTTTATTTACATTACCATGTACCACTTTACATAATGGAGCTGATGAAGACGTCATCCAAGTTTAGATGTATTACGTCTAACAAGGTGGCTCTCTATAGAGCTATGACGTCATGTGTGTGACTCTGGGTCACGTGACCTGGTGAAGCCAATCAGAGTGCCAGTTACGTTATGCATCAGCAAGCCTATTTTTTTTTAAATCAAATTTCAGCCACATGTTTTTGCGACTTATTATGTGCCTATTTTACTTCAATATACAAGAATTACTGCAGTTTAATGAACTCTAAAATAACAGTGACGTTCCTGAACAGTGGGGAGCCAAGGGTCAGGAGAGGGTAACGGTGAACAAGCACTGACCTCAACTGTACAATCTAATATGTTTATTACTGTCATGAGCGGCAGTGACCATTACAGTCGACCTTTTGAGCGTGTAATTGTCAACACGACGCCCAATATACCAGGACTTGTCACAAGACAGTGCCTTATGGAAGAGTTACTACTGTCCATCTGTCCTGGGTGGCACTGAACAACAGGAAGTTGCATTTACAAATTCGTGGGGTAAAGTATGTATAATATCTGATGTAGAGTAATGATGTAAAACCTCATAAAATGGGACTGAATCTGCAATTTGGAACTTATGTCTTACGTGTGGCGGTGCATATAAGCAACAAACTCACTCCAGTAAGACTTAACAAAATTACCCAGATTACGCAAAACTTTATATTACTTTTGCCCAAGAAACATGTTAATAATAATGGTGTTTTGGTTAGTTGTTTTATCTCTACCTTCCTCACCCCCCCCCCCCTCCCCTGTCCCCCCCCCCTCAGTATCGCCCGGGCAGGTACCCGACCTGGACCATCGACTTTAAGCTCTCCGCTAGTAATGTAAGCAAGCAAGTGAGCTAAGTTAGCGAGCCGTAACTCTCCCACAGACCAACTGAAGCGTGCTACAGCGGCCTCGGAAAATATTGGCCCCTTGTAAAGTTTACCACGAATGTATAGTTGCTAGAGGAAACTTTTGTTACTGTGGCAGTGGTGATAAGGTCGGGAGTCCCACGCCTCGACTCCTTCCCGCATGATGTACTGGATGTATAGAACGTTAACTCTTAAGACACACAGAAATCACACTAGCGTGATGCATTAACTCTTGATGGTTTCAACTCCTTTTACCCTGTCGTAGCTCAGTCGATTAAGACAGTGTCTGGGATGCTCCCGGACGCAGGTTCGAATCCTCGTCACGGCCCTTGTGGATTTGTTCATTTACACTCTTAAGCTTCGTGTTCCTCAGCATCACAACATTCAATAGAACTGGCTGATGGAGGTTGAAGATTTTGCCACCCAAGAGGTGGCACGGGCATGAATAGCCCGTAAGAGAACTGGCTGCGGTCAGGCTATTTATATTGCATACAATGTTATACCCACCTTGCGATGATTCCAAGGATCAACGTCCCCGAGGCCCAGTCTCTGACCAGGCCTCCTGGCTGGTCGTCTGAACAACCAGGCTGTTCGACACGACTGCTCGCAGCCTGACACCTAAACCACACACAGCCTGGTTAATTAGGTATCCTTTGAAGGTGTTTATGGAGTTCTCTTTTGAACACCGAGAGATCGGCTAATTATGGCCCCTCATGTGAAGCAGGCGTGTTGAGAAGGTCTTGGGCCCTTGGTGTTGATAGAGTTCTCTCTCAAGAGTACCTACTGCACCTCTGCTCTTCCCTTCACACCCAACACCGTGATCCTGCACATCCTGCCATGCCTTCTGGTCTCGTGTCGAGTTATTTCCGTGTGCAGATTTGGAACCAGTACCTCTAATATTTTCCAAGTGTAAATTATCATGTACTTGTTGACAAGACCACACACTAGAAGGTGAAGGGACGACGACGTTTCACAATCGACTTGAGAATGGTCCAGGACGGACCGAAAGTCTCCGTGGTGTAGTGGTAAGACACTCGCCTGGCGTTCCGCGAGCGCTATGTCATGGGTTCGTATCCTGGCCGGGGAGGATTTACTGGGCGCAATTCCTTAACTGTAGCCTTTGTTTAACGCAACAGTAAAATGTGTACTTGGATGAAAAAACGATTCTTCGCGGCAGGGGATCGTATTCCAGGGACCGTAGGATTAAGGACTTGCCCGAAACGCCACGCGTACTAGTGGCTGTACAAGAATGTAACAACTCTTGTATATATCACTAAAAAAAAAAAAAAAGAGAAACGTCGTCGTCCCTTCACCTTCTAGTGTGTGGTCTGGTCAACATGCTTTAGACTTATCGCCTGCTTATCATGTTCTTCTCCCGCTTGCGTTCTAGAGAATACAGATTTGAAGATAGGGAAGCTTAGTTCAATACACAAGTATAAAGCAACCCATCCCCCCTGAAATGATAGTACTTTTAGTAACTATGTGGTCAAAATTACCAACATGTAGTGACGGACTGTCAGTAAACCACTTTCTGGTATTAATTTTATAGTTCGGAAAAAAGTAATGATAAAAACCAAGCTAAAATATTCCTCCAGCACAGACTACATCAGGCCTAAGATACCGCATACTAGGCCTAGGATTGGAAGGCGATCTAAGGTCAGGTATTTATGTTATATAGGTCTAATATTTATGTTACCGGTAAAAAATGTTTCCGTTTTGTTCAAATTCAACACTACAGAAGTCAACTTACCGGCGGTCGGTTACTACATATTGGTACTTTCGTACACAAATTCACTGAAAGTTAGGTATTTTCAAATATTTTGAATACAGTAATGTCTTGCGTCTTTTTAATACTCAATGCTTGTGTGTGTAACATTTCTGGAAGAAGTTCCACCAAATAGTTACTACAAGTACCTTAATTTTATGAGGACTGTGTTAAGATACTGGCGGGCGCCAACAAGCGAGGCTTCTTACCCAATTAAAGGAAGAAATGTATATGTTTATCTCTCAGAATGTTCGGTAATATGTTTATTGTTTGTAATGTGTGTCTATCTATATATGTATGAACACGTTGTACTGAACGGGGTGAGAATAGCTTGAGCTACCTCACCCCCAACACCATGAGCCAAGCCTCACCCCCAAGCCTCACCTCACTTTATTCATAAAAGTTTGTAAATTTAAAATTTAGAAAATACCTGGATCCCGTGTACAATACAATGTCTATATGAGCGTAGGAACAACTAGGCCAGAGACAGGACACTTGATCTAGCCTAACATTAAGAGCGCTGCTGTCAGCAATAGATGAAATCGGGTGAGATTATCAGATATGAAATAACCGCTGTATGTAGCAAACAGTTTGACTAATAATACATACAACTTACTTCCAGTGTCTTTGTTTCTTTGCTAAGCCGGAAAGTCCCTTGTGTGCAGTTGGAAGATCTTGGAGGTCTTTGTTACGCGGGCGTCACGTGGCGGGGATACAAGTGACTCACTGGGTGCGTCTCACCCCAGTCTTAGATGCCACCATGTGAGGGGATCAGGAGGGCGCGCGGAGCACCTCGCCAACAAAGGAACCTGCGACTGGCTTAACCCACACCAGGGACGGCCCCAACATTACTGGGAAACATACGTAGTTCTTACGGGTTAAGGTAGGTCCATTAAGGTTTATCGCTGCTGCTACACGTGCCTCTGGTAATCCGGGCAAGGCTCGGGCGGTGGGATCAGCTAACATTTAGGTACATAGACGACTAATGTGAATCACTTCACTGATTAATAAACGTAGCACCAACATTACACAGTTCTCCTGTATTTAGATATTTACATTATTAGACTATAAGTTATTGTTCTTCCAGAAGATTTGTTCCAGATACAGGCGATGAGTCACAATAACGTGGCTACAGTAAGTTGACCAGACCACACACTAGAAGGCAAAGGGACGACGACGTTTCGGTCCGTCCTGGACCATTCTCAAGTTGATTGTAAGAATGGTCCAGGACGGACCGAAACGTCGTCGTCCCTTCACCTTCTAGTGTGTGGTCTGGTCAACTTGTTCCAGTCTAATATTCCTGCGGACACAGCCAGAGGAATAAAATCCCGTTATTTTCGAGGGAGTGAGGAGCACCCACAGAGCCATTACCCTCGCTCATGCTCCAGTAACTTCCCCGGGTGAGCCTCGCTCTCAAACACAGGCACAGACACGCCTTCATGCTCCACATCTCCCCCCCTTCTATTGCTTACCACTATTACCATTTTTTTATCGACTGGTTCTCTGTCGATTACACTGGAATACGTTTTAAATAAGACCCACAGGCTGGGTGTGGCACGGACAAGTATTTCTTATACTGAGAACATCTACAAAGGCAATGAAGTGGGCGCGAACCTTGGGCATTGCCAGCCGCATACCCTACCATAGAAGCTGATCAGAATTACATTTCACCTTTGTGAATGTACATTAATGACACAATGTAAAAGACACATCTAACACTTTATGTAAGGCAGACGTAAATCTGTGTATCTATGTATTTATGTATGTAGGTTAGCTTAGCATTTTCAAAGCACCGAATCACCTTCTGTGGTTGATTGTTCAATAAACCCTTGAACTATATGTTTAACACATCTCTAACCCTGTCCATGGAGGACAGAAGAAAATGTATATATGCTGGTTAGCACTGTAAATGTGTGGCCACGTCTGTGGTAGAAAATAATAAAAAAAAACTTCTCACTCGTATATATCACGTTAATGTAATTTGTGTATATCTTAGTGACCCAACTGAGCTATCTTCCCCACGTTTCAAGAAATGAACAGCTATAAGAAAACGTTCTCGTGGAGCGAGCAGTAGCAGGCGTATTTATCCTGGGCAGCGACCGTGAGAACATTACAAAGCCCCAGAGAGCACTCCTCCACAACAGCCAGGCGCGTCAGGAGACGCAAGGAGACGTCCCAGGGGCCTCCCCCACCACTCCTTCAGGCAGGTGGCAACAACTTGGAGAAAGTTACGTTGTGCATGACTCTCCAGCGTTTTTACCGAGAAGTACTCGTCTTCTCATTCAGGCTCCAGCTGGATACATTTCTGCCAGTCCTCGCACACAGCTGGTACAAGACTTCATACCTGCCAGGCATCATGCACGCGGATATAAAACGGAAGTATGTTCAATATCTGTGTCACGGAAGACATGTCCCGTCACGCAGGGTGCAGTCGCACCTTCACAGATCTCCAGTATCAGCTCTTGATACTGGTAATGGCTCAAAAGGGCCACCACTTACGGGCTATTCATGCCCGTGCCACCTCTTGGGTGGCCTAATCTTCATCATCATCAAGGAATATATTACTATCTGAGGTAATTATCTTAATATTAGTGACCTTGGCTCCCCGCCTGGCTCACCAGAGTGGTCATAGTTCCACAGCGAATTACCTTTATTACACATGATAAACCTTCAAATTACCCTTCTCTAATTACATTGTAATTATAATGGTAGGCCCAAGATTCAAGCTGTAATTATAATGAGTGTCGTGTATTTAAGACCTCCGTCTCTCCCCAGCTCCCCCCCCCCCCCAGGTCAAGGCGTGGGATCAATCTCCTCCAGATCTGAGGTCTCCAGCCTCCATGATAAGAGCCCCGTCCCCCCCGGCCCAAGTTACTCAAGTTGACTTGTGAATAAGCAGAAGCTCTGCTTTAATATTAACCCAACTGTGTCTCCTCCTCCTCCTCCTCCTGGTGGTGCTGCTGCTCCCTCTCCTCCATACTATGTTCAAATCGCCTCCATCATTATGACTTTTCCCTCCCGTTATGTGCTAACGTCCAACTCGCCGCAATACGTTAAATAGTTCAACATTCTCCGTTCTGGTTCTCGCCTCGTTCTGGTCTATCTTCAGGTGGGGGTTTTACCCTGGGGCTGCACACGCTACGATGGGGCTTCAAACACGTGTCCTCTACAGTCACCTGTAGTTCATTGTTGACCAGATCACACACTAGAAGTTGAAGGGACGACGACGTTTCGGTCCGTCCTGCACCATTCTCAAGTCGAAACGTCGTCGTCCCTTCAACTTCTAGTGTGTGGTCTGGTCAACATACTTCAGCCACGTTATTGTGACTCATCGCCTGCACCTGTAGTTCATATTCAAGATACTATTCTTATATTTCATATATGGTGTTTGTGCGCGTCTGTACAGGAGCCAATATCCTCCCACCGGCCCCTACAACTAGCTGCGATCTTCTCAAGGAATTGCTATCATTGTGAGATGGCTTATTGATAAGCAAATTGTATCTTTATGTCAAATCCATGTTACATGAGGTGGTGGTGCTCACTATCACTCCCGTAGACGTCGTCCTGAGTGCAGGGAGGCTAGTGTAGTTATCTTGAGATGATTTCGGGGCTTTTTAGTGTCCCCGCGGCCCGCTTCTCGACCAGGCCTCCACCCCCAGGAAGCAGCCCGTGACAGCTGACTAACACCCAGGTACCTATTATACTGCTAGGTAACAGGGACATAGGGTGAATTTATTATGTTCTTTAATACATACGGCTACTTTATTATGTTCTTTACAACCAAGGTCTTCCGACATGATTACTCCCAGATCATTTTAAATTGGTCTTTCGTTTTATAGTGTGATTTGACTACATTTTTTATATGTGGTTTCCATTTAAAAAAAAATCCCATAGCGAAGGAGTCGAAATTTATACTCATTAAACATCATTATTTTCTGTAGCCCCCCTAAAAAGACCTGATTTACATCATATCGGAGGTTTGCCGTGTCCTCTATACTGTCTACTCATAAAAATCATTGTGTCATCCTCTTTTTCCAAAATATGTTAAGGGCCTATGATTGTGTTTTTTTTACAATTATTGATGATAATGAAATTCCATGACTCAGGGCCTGGGTGCAGAGGGCACAGGCCTATAGCTACTATAGTCTATAGTCTATAGGCCTATAGTCTATAGGCTGATCTATAGTTACTACAAAGTCAAGTGGAGTTAGGGGTGACATCTGATATATTATCTGATGTTGGCATCACATTCATGCACAACTCACTTGAGTTATCAACCTTCACTGTGTTCAGGGGTTCACTGAAAACAGAATCGTACAGTTGCCTCTGAAATTGCAATTGAAATCTGCCTCCATATTGTTGTTGAAATTCATGGGGTATTTCACCCATGAATTTGTCATCTGTGAAAGTTCCATCTCCCTTGCGCAGAGGCCCAATAAATGTAATCAAAATCTAATTTATGTAATTACTGTACTACTAGCAGTACAGTAGACATCACTGGAGCCATTACTCTTGGCCTACCACCATAATCACCACCAACATCAACCATCAATTCTCCCACCATCACCATGCAATTTCCAATGAAATCGGGGAGTACGAGGCGAGATAATTAGCTAGAGCATGACCCTTAACGACACCTCTGATGAACGACCCACAGCGTTATAACCAGAGGAGGAAATGACTCGCCACGAGAAAGTTGCTAATTTACCCTTGATTAGGTCATATCCAGTCCAATTGTTCAACTACACGTTGAACAATTCCACTATTGGTGGCGGCAGAAGCAGCAAGCGAGAGGGGAGGGGGCGAGGGATGGAGACTGGGTAACCTCACATTGGGTCACGCGAAACCAGTGACAGTACACTTAGACCTTTGGAAGGTGTCTCTCACTCACTCTCTGTCTGTCTGTCTGTCTGTCTGTCTGTCTGTCTGTCTGTCTGTCTGTCTGTCTGTCTGTCTGTCTGTGTACTCACCTAGTTGTGCTCGCGGTGGTTGAGCTCTTTGACTCTTTGGTCGTTTGAGGGAGTGATTGGGAAGGGGGGAGGCGAAGACGAAGGAGAGAGAAAAGAGGGAGGGGTGGGAGAGGAGGGGTGGGGAGAGGAGGGGTGGGGAGAGGAGGGGGGGGGGGGGGGGGTGGGGAGAGGAGGGGGGGGTGGGGAGAGGAGGGAGGGGGGGAGAGGAGGGAGGGGGGGAGAGGAGGGAGGGGGGAGAGGAGGGAGGGGGGAGGGGGGGAGGGAGGGGGGTATATACCTGAGTGCATGGGTATATTGTCAATTTCTATTTCAAAAATCTGTCACGCTCGTGTTGATATCAGTTATATTTACAGGGGTTTGGATATCACCCATAAAGAAGTTGTCCGGATCTTCCATTTTCATGCTGAGTATCGGAGTGCTAAACATGTCTTCATACTGCTTTTTTTAGGATTTCACTAATTTCTTTGTCATCCTCCGTGTATGAACCTTCACTTGTACGAGTAAGTCCAATACTGGCAGTGGTTTTTGCTTTTGATTTAGCATATGTGAAGAAATATTTTGGGGTTTTTATTTCTTGAATTGCTTTCTGTTCTAGTTGCCTCTCAGCTCTCATACAACATACTCTCACATACAACATACTCTCATACTCTCACTTACAACATACTCTCTCAGCTCGTGCTTTTGCTCGGGAATTGTTATTACTGTTGAGTTCTGATGTGTCCCAGCACGTGCTCGCTCCACGGCTTCTACGGTGCTTTTACACGTTATGGTTGGGAGGGGGGGGGGGGGTCGAGGTATAGAAGGAGGGAGGGTCGAGGTATAGAAGGGGGGGTCGAGATATAGAAGGGGGGGGGGGGGGTCGAGGTATAAGAGTGGCGACAGCCAGACCAGAGAACTTTCCAACACAACACTTCCTTCCCTGCCTGGAGCTTCGTGCTCTGGTAAACCAACATGTCTATGAAAACCTTTAAGTTTCACTTGACACGTTACGTCAAGTACAGACACTGTCCTAGGGCATCTCCCCAGTTTACACTTGTATGGTAACACGGGCTCTGGGCGTACTGAGGAAATATCTTGGAGCACTTGTTCTCTCCAGACAGCCACGTCCCCAGTGCGCGTAGGTACATATTAAAGGGTGAACAACCCAGCGGGCCTCCTCCCTGTGTGGAGGGTGTTGTACACTTGGCCCCGTCGGACTGTTCAGTCCTAGCATGTGTGGCCGTGTGCAGGAGACGGGGGGGGGGGGGATGTGGATATCTTGACAGACTATATACCATTCATATAGTTTAAGATGTGCCCACCTTCAAGAGGAAACTAGATTTATTCCTCCAAGGAGTGCCGGACCAACCGGGCTGTGGTGGGTATGAGGGCCTGCGGGCCGCTCCAAGCAACAGCCTAGTGGACCAAACTCTCACAAGTCAAGCCTGGCCTCGGGCCGGGCTTGGGGAGTAGAAGAAATCCCAGAACCCCATCAACCAGGTATCAACCACCTCTTCCCATGCCCCGTGCTTGGGGAAAACTGGTGCCCTTAATCTATATACAAAATAACCTACAACCCCCCCCCCCACCGAAGTGGCAATCTTGAGGTTATCTTGAGATGATTTCGGGGCTTTAGTGTCCCCGCGGCCCGGTCCTCGACCAGGCCTCCACCCCCAGGAAGCAGCCCATGACAGCTGACTAACACCCAGGTACCTATTTTACTGCTAGGTAACAGGGGCATAGGGTGAAAGAAACTCTGCCCATTGTTTCTCGCCGGCGCCCGGGATCGAACCCGGGACCACAGGATCACAAGACCAGCGTGCTGTCCGCTCGACCTACCGGCTAGGGGAGGAAGAGAAAACAAAATAGCCGCAGTAGCGTCCATGTAACAAAACACACCGTAACAAAGCCTGTATATATATACTCCGAGGTAAGATGAGACACTGAGGCCACCGTCAGTTGCTCCCAGGGTGAAGCAGAGCAGGTCTGGTCGTATGCCAGTACCACACTTATAATATATTCTATATAAAGTTAAAACGTATTCCTAAACTCGAACCTCACTGACGACACTTGAACCTTAACTGCGGAACACCCCGTGGTGATCAATCAGGCCGCCAGCCACTCTGCTCACGGATATTATACGCACGCCACCACGGCCATTACATATGCCCCATACATACATTACATACATACATACATACATACATACATACATACATACATACATACATACATACATACATACATACGCGCGCCTCAGGCAAACACGCACCTGCACTCTTGCTGGTAAAACTTGGCCAACATTTTAAGCAGACGGAACTTAAGACGTACTGGAGATGGCTGGTGCCCCACTCAAGACATCCAGCCTTTAACCTAACCACCTGACTGGTGAGGGCGGTGGGGCGGTGGAATGGGCGGCAATATGGTGATGGCGGGCGGTGTAGAGATGGTGGTGGAGCGGGCGGCCATGTGGCCATGGCACTGGTAATCCCAGGCACTCGTCTAGTGAGCAAATTCCATATTACGGGCCAAAGAGTCCCTTCAGCTTTGTTAAATGATGACCAGGCTGGCCACAAGTGAGAGGAGAGAGAGGAGAGGAGAGGACAGGAGAGGAGAGAGGGGAGGAGAGAGAGGAGAGGAGAGAGGAGAGAGGAGAGGAGAGAGGAGAGGAGAGAGGGGAGAGAGGAGAGAGGGGAGAGGAGGAGAGAGGGGAGAGGAGGAGAGAGGGGAGAGGAGGAGAGAGGGGAGAGGAGGAGAGAGGGGAGAGGAGGAGAGAGGAGAGAGGGGAGAGGAGGAGAGAGGGGAGAGGAGGAGAGAGGGGAGAGGAGGAGAGAGGGGAGAGGAGGAGAGAGGGGAGAGGAGGAGAGAGGGGAGAGGAGGAGAGAGGGGAGAGAGGGGAGAGGGGGGAGAGGGGAGAGGGGGGAGAGGGGGGAGAGGGGAGAGAGAGGAGAGAGGAGAGGGGAGAAAGGAGAGGAGAGAGAGGAGAGGGGAGAGAGGAGAGGGGAGAGAGGAGAGGGGAGAGAGGAGAGGGGAGAGAGGAGAGAGAGAGAGGAGAGAGAGAGAGGAGAGAGAGAGGCGAGGTGGGCGGTGGTTGTCGAGGAATGAATAACGGCCTGAGTGATGGAGAGTAATGAATGTGTAGTGAGTGACAGCCACTGACGTCCCGGGCCGCTCTCGCCTCCACTATTATAAAGGAAAACGAATAAGCAACTTTCAATCAGTTATCAGCGAGCAGGAGGGTCAGCGCTGTCAGCTCCCAACCAACTCTTCTTGGGCTCGAACTCTGGGCAGGGAGAGAGAGCTCTTTACTTCCGCCGCTTCTGCTCACCTAGCAGGAACTAGCTACTGCCTTGTTTGACCACTGTCGTGGCGCGCACACTCAGGTCAAACAACTCATTCGAGAACGCTAATAACCCGCAAACAAATCACACCATAACTCTTCCTTGTCTGGAGCAGCCAGTCAACGTCAGTGGCTGTCACTTATTGCCATCAACAACGTGGACTTGTCTCTTAAGGCGAGAGAAACTTAACCACCACTTCAAGGTTGACACCAGACGCCATAGAGCGAGTAGTTTAATTGAATTTTGCCCCGAGGGGGCGAGTTTATTGGGCAGCGCCACTCATCCTGTTAGTACACACCCCGCCATCTTGAGGTTATCTTGAGATAATTTCGGGGCTTAGTGTCGCCGCGGCCCGGTCCTCGACCAGGCCTCCACCCCCCAGGAAGCAGACCGTGACAGCTGACTAACTCCCAGGTACCTATTTACTGCTAGGTAACAGGGGTATCTGCGTGAAAGAAACTCTGCCCATTGTTTCTTGCCGGAGCCCGGGATGGAACCCAGGACCACAGGATCACGCGTCCAGTTTTCTGTCCACTCAGCCACCGGCTCCCCGGTGGTTGTACATGCCATATAGCAGCATGTACAACCCTCTCCAATAGATAGACACCCCGCTGGGTTGTTCATCCTCTGACTTGTACCCGCACACAGCTGGGACTTGCTTAACTGTCTCAAAGTGAACAGCTTATCAAACACGGTAATTAACATTTACCAACCCCCAAACTTACGTTATCTTGCGGGAGCAAAGTGGGGGAATCTTGTAAGAACAGTATATATAGATTTCACAAAGTGTTTTCCTAACTCGAACAATCTGTTCTTTGTTTATTCCACACACATTTTTAATGTATCTTAGATGGGCAGATTCTCAGGCCAAGATGGTGAATTGAAAAGCCGTGGACCTCTGAAGTTCACACGTGTGCATACTTGTCCACAATACCTGCGCACAGTGTGTGTATCTGTGCACAGTGCGTATACCTGTGCACAGTGCGTATACCTGTGCACAGTGCGTATACCTGTGCACAGTGCGTATACCTGTGCACAGTGCGTATACCTGTGCACAGTGCGTATACCTGTGCACAGTGCGTATACCTGTGCACAGTGCGTATACCTGTGCACAGTGCGTATACCTGTGCACAGTGCGTATACCTGTGCACAGTGCGTATACCTGTGCACAGTGCGTATACCTGTGCACAGTGCGTATACCTGTGCACAGTGCGTATACCTGTGCACAGTGCGTATACCTGTGCACAGTGCGTATACCTGTGCACAGTGCGTATACCTGTGCACAGTGCGTATACCTGTGCACAGTGCGTATACCTGTGCACAGTGCGTATACCTGTGCACAGTGCGTATACCTGTGCACAGTGCGTATACCTGTGCACAGTGCGTATACCTGTGCACAGTGCGTATACCTGTGCACAGTGCGTATACCTGTGCACAGTGCGTATACCTGTGCACAGTGTGTATACCTGTCCATTACTACAGCCTCACTGTGTACTGTGCTGGCACCGTGCGCGGGAAGACACAGCCCTGTCTGCGCTAAGCTCGCCCAACCCTTGTGTCTATGCTACCCTCCCCCACCCTCACCCTGTCCCTCCCTCCCCACCCCTCACCCTGTCCCCCCTCTCCACCCCTCACCCTGTCCCCCCTCCCCACCCACAACCCGTCCCCTCCCCCACCCTCACCCTGTCCCCCCTCTCCACCCCTCACCCTGTCCCCCCCTCCCCACCCACAACCCGTCCCCCCCCACCCTCACCCTGCCAGCTCCCACCACGGAAACAAAGAACAATTTTTCAAATGCATCAAGTCACAAGGGACAGTCGTGTCATCTCTGATTGAAAGCGGTCGCCAGATTCAAGTTGAACAGGGAGGCGAGGCAGTGGGAGGGGCAGGGCGAGGCGAGGCGGGGAGGGGCAGGGCGAGGCGAGGCGGGGAGGGGCGGGGCGGGGCAGGGCAAGGCGGGGAGGGGAGGGGCAGAGCGAGGCGAGGCGGGGAGGGGCAGGGCGAGGCGAGGCGGGGAGGGGCAGGGCGAGGCGAGGCGGGGAGGGGAGGGGCAGAGCGAGGCGAGGTGGGGAGGGGCAGAGCGAGGCGAGGCCCTCTGATCACGACGCCAGCAACACTTGGCTTAGCCACAGGTGAGCCACAAAGCCTAAACAAAAACCCACCTAAAGATTAAAATGTTGCCTGCACCATTAATGTGGAGCAAGGGCATCCATCCTCCGGGGTGACCCAGCAGGGCGCCAAGACGTGTCCGCAGTTGTCTGCTCAAAACTCTCATTGGTCAGCAAGCCATCAAATGTCGACAACTTTTAGTATATGGAGCAGCGGGTCTTAATACTGGGAGAGAGGCCAGCTGGAACTGTTACGGGACGCAGGTCAGTCACGGAGGCAGGGGTGAGGGGGACCGAGGACGGAGGCAGGGGTGAGGGGGACCGAGGACGGAGGCCGGGGCGAGGGGACCGAGGACGGAGGCCGGGGCGAGGGGACCGAGGACGGAGGCCGGGGCGAGGGGACCGAGGACGGAGGCCGGGGCGAGGGGACCGAGGACGGAGGCCGGGGCGAGGGGACCGAGGACGGAGGCCGGGGCGAGGGGACCGAGGACGGAGGCCGGGGCGAGGGGACCGAGGACGGAGGCCGGGGCGAGGGGACCGAGGACGGAGGCCGGGGCGAGGGGACCGAGGACGGAGGCCGGGGCGAGGGGACCGAGGACGGAGGCCGGGGCGAGGGGACCGAGGACGGAGGCCGGGGCGAGGGGACCGAGGACGGAGGCCGGGGCGAGGGGACCGAGGACGGAGGCCGGGGCGAGGGGACCGAGGACGGAGGCCGGGGCGAGGGGACCGAGGACGGAGGCCGGGGCGAGGGGACCGAGGACGGAGGCCGGGGCGAGGGGACCGAGGACGGAGGCAGGGCGAGGGACGAGGACGGAGGCAGGGTGTCACTCCAGGGGTGCCATATTATCCAGGAACACGAGCAGGATAACCTAGCCTGGGCCGCGGTCTGGGGCACCTCCGCGAAAACACACTGGGGCTAGATTCACGAAGCAGTTACGCAAGCACTTACGAACCTGTACATCTTTTCTCAATCTTTGACGGCTTTGTTTACAATTATTAAACAGTTAATGAGCTCCGAAGCACCAGGAGGCTGTTTATAACAATAACAACAGTTGATTGGGAAGTTTTCATGCTTGTAAACTGTTTAATAAATGTAACCAAAGCCGTCAAAGATTGAATAAAGATGTACGCGTTTGTAAGCACTTGCGTAACTGATTCGTGAATCTGGTCTCGGATACGGAGAAAACTGAGCGCGACACTTGGCGCTGCCTCGCGCAGCGATGCCAAGTATTGACTACAACTTGAAATAGATCTGCCCAACCCATTCTCTCAATGTCAACGTAACCCCATAAATCTCAAGATGGCGGCGAAAGCTTACTTAGATGTTAGTGATAGGAGGAGGGGGAGGGGGGAAGAATGTCAGCGGGGTCCTTAAGCCTACAGCTGGAGAAGGTTGGTGAGGCCAGAAAGATCTTACTCCCCCACCGCCGAGAGCCCCCACACACCTGCTCCACGCCATCAACTGGCTACACTGAAGCCTCGTAACAGTAAACTGTCGTCAAACTTGAGAGGAAACGCCTGTGGTTTGTCAAAGGAACGGTACATTACTGCGCAAAGTTGAGGCGGCGGTAACCATAAGGGGCGGGGGGAACCATAAGGGGCGGGGGGGAACCATAAGGGGCGGGGGGGAACCATAAGGGGCGGGGGGGAACCATAAGGGGCGGGGGGGAACCATAAGGGGCGGGGGGGAACCATAAGGGGCGGGGGGAACCATAAGGGGCGGGGGGGAACCATAAGGGGCGGGGGGGAACCATAAGGGGCGGGGGGGAACCATAAGGGGCGGGGGGGAACCATAAGGGGCGGGGGGAACCATAAGGGGCGGGGGGAACCATAAGGGGCGGGGGGAACCATAAGGGGCGGGGGGAACCATAAGGGGCGGGGGAACCATAAGGGGCGGGGGGGAACCATAAGGGGCGGGGGGGAACCATAAGGGGCGGGGGGAACCATAAGGGGCGGGGGGAACCATAAGGGGCGGGGGGAACCATAAGGGGCGGGGGGAACCATAAGGGGCGGGGGGAACCATAAGGGGCGGGGGGAACCATAAGGGGCGGGGGGAACCATAAGGGGCGGGGGGAACCATAAGGGGCGGGGGGAACCATAAGGGGCGGGGGGAACCATAATGGGGCGGGGGGAACCATAATGGGGCGGGGGGAACCATAAGGGGCGGGGGGAACCATAAGGGGCGGGGGGAACCATAAGGGGCGGGGGGAACCATAAGGGGCGGGGGGAACCATAAGGGGCGGGGGGAACCATAAGGGGCGGGGGGAACCATAAGGGGCGGGGGGAACCATAAGGGGCGGGGGGAACCATAAGGGGCGGGGGGAACCATAAGGGGCGGGGGGAACCATAAGGGGCGGGGGGAACCGTAATGGGGCGGGGGAAACAGCGGAGCAAGGGGGGGGGGTGGAACAGGATGATAAGCAATAAAAGAAGCGTGGAGGGAGGAATGTACAATGGGCGGGACAAAGATAGCGTGGAGGGAGGAATGTACAATGGGCGGGACAAAGATAGCGTGGAGGGAGGAATGTACAATGGGCGGGACAAAGATAGCGTGGAGGGAGGAATGTACAATGGGCGGGACAAAGATAGCGTGGAGGGAGGAATGTACAATGGGCGGGACAAAGATAGCGTGGAGGGAGGAATGTACAATGGGCGGGACAAAGATAAAACGCAACAGATCATGATGCAACACAACAATTACTCGTGTCTTTCAACAACACACGGAACACTTCACAACCAGTAATCTATGATGGAGTTGCTCCCTATTGAGCGACGAACAGGTGCTTGTGTTGCCCCTGAGGCGAGATGCATACGGGCTCACCATAGCCCGTGCTACTTGGAACTTGTTCCGAGTAGCTGAATCTATAACAACAACAACAGCAGCGAGACGCTTGACGAGCACAAACACAACATTACGGCAGACACGACTACAATTTGAGGGAGATTGACCTAAATTCACGCAGCGCACCTCGGTTCCTAAATCCTTAATTCAACTTCATAAGGATATGCCTTTCGGTGGAGAGCATCGTACGCTAATGGTAACCATCCTAACCCATGCTAATTTCCTCTCGCACCACAGAGTTCTGTATGATTGTATCTCTTGGCCATAAATATTAACGGGGTTAGTGTGAGGGAAGGTTGTGTGAAGGAGGTGGTGTTGAGTGAGTGGGGAGCCTGGGTGTTAGTTTACTCATCAGATGGAATCTGATGAGTAAACTCTGATGAGCTCTGATTACTCAGAGCCCCGCACAGTCTAACTCACATTAAGCAAATAGAGATAGAGCAATGCAGAAGACTACACAGTGACCAACACGCTGCCGCTGGAACATCGGGAGTTGTGTGATGGTACAAACATTCAGCCAACTACGAACCACATATTTTGGCGAATGAACAATAGACCAGAAGATCACTTACGCCGCATTCGGCTTGGATACCCACGTGCACAGGGAAATAGGCTTACAGGTATCAGGAAAGAGGAAACGTCAGCATCGTGGAGAAGTGCCAAACAGACCACTGAGACACCTAACACTGTGACAAACAAAATAAGATTACCACCAAGATTTAACAACGCAGTACTTGTCAGGTATATTGCACATATCCTTACTGAAGCCATCATGCGAGTCTAATACTCTACATATCCTTACTGAAGCCATCATGCGAGTCTAATACTCTACACTCACCCACCGCCTAAGGAGAACTAAAATGAGTAACAGTGGGCCAGAGGCTTTAAGGCTGCAGGAATGTACCTGAAAAAAAAAATCGGGTATGGGGGCATTCTAGACCACCAATGAGCGCCCCGAAAGCGGGTGTGCTCGACCTTCACCCAGTGCCGTCTTGGCACCCAGTGCCGTCTTGGCACCCACACATCTCATGGCTACCATCGCCTTCCTCACTACCACGGCTATGAGTAGATAATCCCCTGTGGGGGAGCGCTCGCCTACCCAAGATTATCTATCGTAACAACATTCAATTAATCGACGACAAACAACTTACATGAAAGCTGTTTAAAGATGTATGGGAATACGCGACGTATGGGGGAAAAAATAAGTCTGCAAAGGACTAAATTTTTAAAGATAAAAGTAATCAGCATTGAAAAGACTTGCATTAAAATTATACAAGTTTCTTCGTGAATACGGTCCATAAACCGCATTCCGGTTGGATGAAAATTTGCATCTTCACAGGACCAAATACCTTCCAAGTAGAACTGGGTATTGTGGGGAAGAAAGGGAGTTAACAGGAAATGGTGAAGGGATACGAACTGCCCAGAGGGAGACGTCGAGCAAAACCTGGTAAGGGGCAGGGGGGAGGAAGGTGAGGAAGGGGCAGGGGGGAGGAAGGGGCAGGGGGGAGGAAGGTGAGGAAGGGGCAGGGGGGAGGAAGGTGATGAAGGGGCAGGGGGGAGGAAGGTGAGGAAGGGGCAGGGGGGAGGAAGGTGAGGAAGGGGCAGGGGGGAGGAAGGTGAGGAAGGGGCAGGGGGGAGGAAGGCGAGGAAGGGGCAGGGGGGAGGAAGGCGAGGAAGGGGCAGGGGGGGAGGAAGGTGAGGAAGGGGCAGGGGGGAGGAAGGTGAGGAAGGGGCAGGGGGGAGGAAGGTGAGGAAGGGGCAGGGGGGAGGAAGGTGAGGAAGGGGCAGGGGGGAGGAAGGTGAGGAAGGGGCAGGGGGGAGGTGAGGACAAAGAAAAAGCAGTACGCCAGGTGAGGTGGTGAAGTGAGGAGTAGGGTGAGGATGATTGAACGTATGAAAGAGTGAGATTGAGGTAATGAAATATGAGGGAGACCAGTGTATAGCCCTCACCCTCCGTCACCTGCCCATCCATTAACTAGCACCACACATGGCTCTTTCCTCGCCAAGAACACACACAAAAAACAAGAGATTCCAGGAGGTCTTCACAATAGAGCAAAGAGAAGCCCCTGTACTAAATGAGGCGGCGGCAAACCAAGCAATCTTAGAGGAATTTGAGGTCAAAAGAAATCTGTTGGAGGTGAATGTGACAAAGGCTGTTGGGCGTGGCAAAAATTCCACCGTGGCTACTAAAAAGAGGGTGCAGAAGCCCTAAGTGTGCCACTCTCTATGGGATATAACAGGTCACTGGAAACAGGAGACCTACCGGAAAGCTGGAAGACAACTAATGTAGTCCCAATATACAAAAAGGGTGACAGGCAAGAGGCAAGTGATCCTACTGTGATTCCATTCACAGTTTCAAATATAGATATTACATTGAGGAGCCCAATGTAATACCAGTCAACAGGTACTTAGGAACCTGTACACCTGTTGACCGATGATCGAGAGGCGGGACCAAAGAGCCGAAGTTCAACCCCTGCAAGTACAGCTAACGAGTGGAAACTAAATACACAAGCAAACTAGAGACACCAGAACAAGAAATACTCTCAGTCTTGTGAAGAAAGTGAACGCACTAAGAGGAAGTAGTAGAGGCAGACTACATAGAGACAGTGAACATGTACAGGAGTGCCTAGATTATCCCCGGGCTCCTGTGAGGTGCCAGGAGGTGCCACACCGTAACCACCTGTCTGGAATAATTAGAAAAGTAACAACATTCCATTAACCGCCACCGTAGAAAAAGTCTGTCAAATTAAAATGATAGTTCACCCCTCCCACACTCCCACAGTATCGACCCCCCCCCCTCCCACAGTTGTCAGGAAGTAACGCAAGACTTACCACCTTCCCGGCTGCCATAACACACACACACACACACACACACACACACACACACACACACACACACACACACACACACACACACACACACACCTGTTTACAAGAGGCATCATCATGTTTATCGTAGGCATTTCAGAAGAAAAGTTTTTACCCGCTATCCGTTTATCGAATGTTGTCTCAAGTTATTTGCTGCCTAAGAGCATCATCTTAAATGGAAACTGTCTGCCCATGTTTATAAGAAGTTTCCACATTCACTCCAAGCAGATATTGTGGCGGGGCTCTCACCCCATCCTGGAGGGCCAGCCAGACATTGTACCTTCAGCCTGGAGCACCCCGGGTCGATACCCTCAGCTGGTCCTGACGTCACCACACGCACAGCTGGTCCACCCCCTGACGTCACCACACGGACAGCTGGTTCACCCCCTGACGTCACCACACGGACAGCTGGTTCACCCCCTGACGTCACCACACGGACAGCTGGTTCACCCCCTGACGTCACCACACGCACAGCTGGTTCACCCCTAACGTCACCACACAGCCGGTCCACCCCCTGACGTCACCACACAGCTGGTCCACCCCCTGACGTCACCACACGGACAGCTGGTTCACCCCCTGACGTCACCACACGGACAGCTGGTTCACCCCTGACGTCACCACACAGCCGGTCCACCCCCTGACGTCACCACACAGCTGGTCCACCCCCTGACGTCACCACACAGCTGGTCCACCCCCTGACGTCACCACACAGCTGGTCCACCCCCCCCCCCCCTGACGTTTTGCCTAAGCACAAACGTTCCAACCTAATCAACCCACCTAACCTATCGAGGCGGCCGTTCAGGAAACGTCAACATTACTGTAATATGCAGATTAAAACCACTTGGGTCATGTTCCAAATCTGCAGGCAAAAAACTCGAGCATATATAACAATTCCTAGACTACTGTCGTCGACGGAACACTACAGTGAAACACGCCAATCACGTCCTCCAACAGGAGATATCCAAAGTCTGCTATTCGGATGTATTGCTTTAGAGAATGTATAAATATTAGTCCAATACCAGCCAGGGTTGGCGCTTGCCAGGCGGGGGACTGGGGAGCCTGTCACGGTCAATGGTCACATCACGCCATCTCCAACCTTCCGCCACGAAGTGACTAGGCTCACTGTCACGTGACGGCCTCATTGTTACCCCAGTGTACGAGAGTTTGCATCAATGAAGTCTTTTGCCTGATACAGCTGAGGTTGACCAGGGGAGTGGAGGGAAGAGGCCAGTCCCGCGAGGACCCCCCATGACAAGAGCGGTGTTGTGGCCATTATTGTTAACGTTAACCAAGTGACCTGAAAGCCAAGAAAGCCTCAACCACTCACCCCATATCACGGCTCTCGTCAGCTACACCACAAGAATACCAAGTCCCTGATCATGGCACCAACTGAATGGTAAAAGTGATACGCCATTTTCTGTAAAATACAGACATCGTCCTGAACGAACATCTCCAATACATGTACTAACAAGATACCACAGCCTAAGCTTTGGGAATAAGAAACAGTTATTTGACAGCGTTCAGTTGAGACAGGAGTCTCCTAGCTGCATCTGTCTAATAGTGACAGCGTGAACATCACTTCGGGTTGCCTTCCTATTGTGCTGTGATGTACACTAACCTTTGGTGGGATTGCTCACTCACAGGATGACTGGCACGGCCCAATATACTCGCCTATTAAGTCATTCAGATCAATTGTGCTTGTGTGTGACTGAATAGTAAATAGTTTTGTGACCGGCCGAAGCGAGTTCACTGACGCAGTACAAGCACGTCTTCATCCAACCCTAAGCTTACAGTCTCTACTTGACTCCCCAAAAGATTAAGTAAAACTGGGAAGAAAACCTCTATGGTTTACAGGAACCACAAAGTTCATCCATGGAGAATGGAGCACACTTCACTCGTGCGAGTATCCCTCGAGTCAATTGTGAATATTTTTCTATACCTCGAAGCCCAACCTGGGGCCAGGCATGTCTTGTGAATGTGAGAGTGATTAACGTGAGTGAATGATGCGTGTGACGGACGCATCATTGACGGAAAGTAGTGTGACGGACGGACGGAGACAGGGCAAGTTTGATATTGACTGAGCTTTCAACAAGAGACGAAACTATTGTCATAACCAAGGGTGAAGGAGGTAGGGCGAGCCGGTCGCCCTCGTGAACTGTGAGCGCCAAGATAACTAGCTCCATCGCCACCTGCTGGCACCCTCGCTCCTTACGCCACCCAACACAAGAGGCCATAATCTCCTGCACCTCCTCGCAAGGCCACTGACACAAATTAAAGCACAAGCAGCTCAAGGGGAAAACGGCCCCTGAAGGCGCTTGTCACTGCAAGCGTAATCGACCAGTCTCCTTCCATCAGCACACCTTTACCGCCTCCCGTTCCTACTTATCTACTGTAATCAGCACCAGGTAGTCGAGTACACCTCATTAACTGAGAGCCGAAAACCCTCTCCAGGCAACCAGGCATCCTCCGGCTTTGCCTCCCAGCCTATTCGATACCTGGTTGATGGGGTTCTGAGAGTTGTTCTACTCCCCAAGCCCGGCCCGAGGCCAGGCTCGACTTGTGAGAGTTTGGTTCAATAGGCTGTTGCTTGGAGCGGCCCGCAGGCCCACATACCCACCACAGCCCGGCTGATCCGGAACTTCTTAGAAAACAATCCAATTTTCTCTTGAAGATGTCCACGGTTGTTCCGGCAATATTTCTTATACTCGCTGGGAGGGTGTTGAATAACCGTGGACCTCTGATGTTTATACAGTGTTCTCCAATTGTGCCAGAGTCTGCCAGTGCAGACTGCTTATCACATGCCTCTGTATGACTAACCATCCTGTGTGATGGGGATTTTTTAGCATCACCTAGTTAGCTTTTTTGACACACTGTACTCCACTTCATATAGTCTAGGGTAGCTGCACTAATGTAGATGTACCTCATATCTTAATAAAAAAAAATCCAATTGTGCCTATGGCACCTCTGCTCTTCACTGGTTCTATTCTGCATTTTCTTCCATGTCGTTCACTCCAGTACGTTGTTATTTTACTATGTAGATTTGGGACCTGACCCTCCAGTATTTTCCACGTGTATATTATTTGTTATCTCTCTCGTCTTCTTTCTAGAGAGTACATTTGGAGAGCTTTCAGACGATCCCAATAATTTAGGTGCTTTATCGCGTCTATGCGTGCCGTATATGTTATACGAGCCCTTTTGAAGGATCATTTCTGTGTGGATTTCATCGCGCGAGCACACCCAGATGTGGTCGGAGTGACTGCTCTCTCCTTTGATGAAATCATGACAACTCATTCCCGTTCATCATGCATCACCAGTGACGTGGGTGGGGGGGGGAGAGGTTGCCCCATGAACCTAAACATTCACTTGCCCTCCCACACAGATACACTTACACCATACCTTAACAAGCTCGAATTAAATACCCACTGACTCACCAACCTGTTTGCTCGAACTCGTTAAAAGATTACACAGGTCCTCTTAAACTCCACTATAACAAGTGCGTTCCATCCTGTGTTCACTTATGAAATAGCAGAGAGATGCCCTCACAAGAACGAAGCCGACATCTGAAAAGTTCCTGAGCCCAGAGTAAGTGTGAGAGAGAGTGAATGAGTGTGTATGTGTGTGTGTGTAACCTTTTCCCCTACCGCCCACGGGATGGGCTATGCGGTGCTCTACCGCCCACGGGATGGGCTATGCGGTGCTCTACCGCCCACGGGATGGGCTATGCGGTGCTCCACCGCCCACGGGATGGGCTATGCGGTGCTCCACCGCCCACGGGATGGGCTATGCGGTGCTCTACCGCCCACGGGATGGGCTATGCGGTGCTCCACCGCCCACGGGATGGGCTATGCGGTGCTCCACCGCCCACGGGATGGGCTATGCGGTGCTCCACCGCCCACGGGATGGGCTATGCGGCGCTCTACCGCCCACGGGATGGGCTATGCGGTGCTCTACCGCCCACGGGATGGGCTATGCGGTGCTCTACCGCCCACGGGATGGGCTATGCGGTGCTCTACCGCCCACGGGATGGGCTATGCGGTGCTCTACCGCCCACGGGATGGGCTATGCGGTGCTCTACCGCCCACGGGATGGGCTATGCGGTGCTCTACCGCCCACGGGATGGGCTATGCGGTGCTCTACCGCCCACGGGATGGGCTATGCGGTGCATGATAAATGAACAAAATGAACAGACAAAGCAGATCGAGCTTGACCGACACGTTGACTGAAAGGTCTTGTCGCGTTGGCCGCGTTTCAATTTGGTTTGTTTTATGGGGACGGCACAAATGCCTCCGTGATCCAGTTCCACAAGTGCCGGAGAGAAAGTTATATCATTAACCTTTCTTTTTCTCGTTTGGAAGTTTTCACAAGAATCTTCCTCCACGACGTATGGACTGTCACTCTCTCTCTCGAAGCGACAGTTTACCAGACAAATTTTAATCCCGTCGTTCCGTAATCTTTATCAACGTCGACAAGTTATAGTAAGGAAGGTTTTGACCGTTATTCCATCGAGCGAGGGATATTCCATACCCTTACACGATAGGAAGTTACACAGTATTCCTTCCTTATTATTATTGGGCCTGCGGGCCGCTCCAAGCAACAGCCTGGTGGACCAAACTCTCACAAGTCAAGCCTGGCCTCGGGCCAGGCTTGTGGAGTAGAACTCCCAGAACCCCATCAACCAGGTATCAACCAGGTATCAACCGACATACTTTACGTCTTGTAGGATGAATAACCCATCCTATTGGGGAGTGTTGTACATGCTGCTATGGCTGTGTCCACTCACAGGATGAGCGGCGCTGCAAAGTAAACCCGCCCCTCTGGTAAACTTTAAACTTTTTGCCGTTCCTTGAAGATTATTATTATTTTATCGTGTATGGAATTTGAGTCTTAAATTCTTAGTCTTTTAAATTAGTCCCTGTTTTGTATACTTTTAATTAATTTCTGTTGAAGATCACGTTATCCAGGTATGCTCCAGATACGCATAATCCAGGTATAATCCAAGTACGTTATCTGTTATCTTAAAAAAAACATGTGTTTGTATTTTTTAAGTTTTTCCACCGAGGCAATTTTCATGCTGAATAAGTTTACTTTGGTGATTCTATCATACTGGTTGAGCACTTGCGAGAAGCACGACTTTCCGGTCCTAACGCCTCTCGTGACCTGGGCTGTGTTGTGGAGGAGAAATAAACTTACTTAATTAAAAACAAATTTAGGGATACAAACGCAGGGAGACACGGAGAGGAGGAGGAGGCTGTGAAGGTGGGGGTGTGGAGGGGTTAAGGGAGGGGGTGTGTGGGGGGTGTGAGGGTGGGGTGTGGGGGGTGGGTGGGGGGGTCACCTGGGTGTTGTCAACAGGACATCGATCCCAGGTATCCTCTACACTGGACCAGCAGCGAGGCGTGGCAGCGGGCGGCCGCCTCCCGTCCACCACACCCCCTGCACGCACCATCTTGCTTCTCAAACATCCACACACTGAACAAATCCTCAAGGGCCGTGACGAGGATTCGAACCTACGTCCGAGAGGTTCTCGGTTGACGAGGACAGAGAGAGGGGCTGTAATCCACACACTGGTGGGGGGGGGGGGGGAGGGGATGGGGGGGATCCAACCCCCTCTGAGCAGTGGGAATAAAGGAACCTTTCAGGAATCGGTATGACAAGAGCTCTTCACGATGCAGTACCGGGTGTGACTTCTGTGGGGGAAGTACCCGAGTCCCCTTTCATGGCGCGGAGTCCCCTCCCTGGCGTGGTGTTCACTCCCCAACACCCTCCACATATTCCCCCATTAATTCCCCGACACAGTACTAGCGCCAGCAACACTTCCAGCCAAGCAGCAGGAGCCCCCCCCCCCCCCCACACAACACATTAAACACCGACAACCTCCCCCGTAACCCCCACCAACCAATACCTGAACCCGGCCAGCAACACACACAATAACGTGGCTGAAGTATGTTGACCAGACCACACACTAAAAGTTGAAGGGACGACGACGTTTCGGTCCGTCCTGGACCATTCTCAAGTCGACCATTCTCAATCGACTTGAGAATGGTCCAGGACGGACCGAAACGTCGTCGTCCCTTCAACTTTTAGTGTGTGGTCTGGTCAACACACACACGTAACTATAAACGTAAAATTGATATATCAAGTTATTGTGATTTCTCTGTCTACTGTAAATGATGCATATTGCCGGATACCGTTCAGTTTCCTCGCTGCAAAGACAAATGTTCAAGTGTGATGCACTCCCGAGGCTGGCAGGACACGACGAGCGTGTGTGAACACCAATTCAGCCCTTAATAAGCTAACTATGGGCCAATCTCAACACTAAACCCGCTCGTCCGCGTCTACCACCCACACTCCCCTACCCTTGTCCAGGTAAGAAGATGCAAGTCACAGCCAAACAAGCCATCGGAGCAGCTGGGAAACACACGAACACCAGTCTGTTTGGACATGTTGAACGAACGAGCGAACGAGAGAATGAGAGAGAATGAGAGAGAGAGAATGAGAGAGAATGAGAGAGAGAGAGAATTAGAGAAAATGAGAGAAAATGAGTGAGTGAGTGAGTGTGTTTCCAGGGCAGCCTCAGTGTTGCCACAGAGATGACTGCCTGAACATCCTACACACTGTACAGGGGATGACCAGACCAGAATCATACACCCCCTGCTGCTGTTGCTGCTGCAGCTGCTGCTAGTGATGTCTCCTAGTCCACCAGGTCATCATCATTCAACAAATACTGTACAAATAGACGAGTTTAATTCTGTCGATCAAATTCGTGCCCCACACTCTTTCTTATGCTGTATATTCTTTTCTCCCTAAACACAAGCGTATGTTTATATTATAAACCGAAGCTGAATCTGTTTACAGTCTTAACCGCAGACAACTTGCAATATATTATTTACAGTTTCCATTGCTCGTGTTGCAGTGTTGGACGAGTTCGGGTGGTTATAAACAGCGCTGTTTGGCGGGTGCCAATGGACCTTCTGCAATCTTCTTTATTCTAAAGTTGTTAAAAGTTCCACTCATGTTCTGTTTATCCTGTAGTGTTATCAGTAAACATTAACCCTTATATTCACCTCCTCCCACACCAACATTAACCTACCTTCACCCCCTCCCCCCACACATACACAAGCCACCTACAACCCGCCCGACCAAGTTACAAGCCCGCTCCTGTGCCAGGTAACTCCACTACGGGTTCACCATAGCCCGTGCTACTTGGAACTTTTTGTTCCCAGTAGCCGAATCTTCCAACAACACCAACAGCCACCGACCGACCCCCACACACCCACTCGGCTTACAACACAGCGGCCTCCACGTAAGAGTTGCTAACATTACGTAGTTACCGCTAAAATAAGGTATTTTTTTAATACTTTCCATCGTTCCTGTGATTGTCCACATCCTGTATGAGGAGTGTAATGGCTGGTGTCAGCACGCAGGGGACCTCACACCTCTAAACCTCCCACGAGCCAAGTTGCATCACAGCGCAACAACAATCTTCCTACTATTCTTACGTTAAAGAATAATCTCATCCCTAGGCTAGGTTTTTCCTAGTCACCTAGCTTCCTGCCATGCCCCTTTGTTCAAATGTAGGGTTTCTTAACAGGGGGTAGCCACGGGAGACATCTCCCGTCACGCAGGGTGCAGTCGCACCTCCACAGATCTACAGTATCATCTCTTGATACTGGTAAATGGCTCAAAAGAGCCACCACTTACGGGCTATTCAGGCCCGTGCCATCTTTTGGGTGGCTTAATCTTCATCATCAATCAATCGAGGGGTAGCCATACTTCTTGGTGATTTGGAAACCAAACAATGGTTTGGTTTCCAAATAGTCCAAATGATGGGACTATCTCAGAACACTTAAACAAATTTGTTGTTAGACAAGAATGAACCATCATCGTTATCAATATGTTATATACAATCTTTCATTTTCAGTCAGCAGTTGTGTTCCTAGCTATCCATATCTAAAGTAAAACTAAGCAATTGGTATCTTCTGAAGTTGTACTGGTACGTAATACGACTGGGAGTGCTGGTGGTGACGACAATTTGGGGAAGGGGAGTATTGGTAAATATTGCATAATCCATTGGATTATCCAATATGTACTATAATCGTAATGTACTATAATCGTATATAAGTATAATATGTACTGTAATCGTCTATAATCTTAAAAAGATTACAACCTCAGGCTATTTTAATGGCATTCGTCGTCAACATTTTCACACCTTTTAAAATCTCACCCGCGCTTTTTTTTTAATATTTCCTTAATGTTATGTCTTCTCTATTCATCCATGCTACCAGCTTCACTCCCTACCTCCCTTGCATCTTTAGCTGCACCTCTTTCAAACTTTGCACCCCATCCAACGTAATTTTGGGAAAAGTTTCAATGCAAACCTCTGTACAATTTAAAAGTTTCCTTGTGTTTCTAAATGTGAAAGGCTCCACGAGTGGGCTGCATTATCTAAATCGGGTCTCACGTAGGTGTAGTATTTTCTGAATGCCTCCTTATCGAGGACTTGTACGCGCATCTGATTAAAGACGGTGACTGCAGGGTCCAAGTAAGGGCAGACGAACTTCTGGTTGCATTTCTTTTACCATGTCGTAGCGCAGTCGATTAAGACAGCGTCTGGGATGCTCTCGGACGTAGGTTCGAACCCTCGTCACGGCCCTTGTGGATTTGTTCACGGTGACATGTCTACTGCTTGATCATAAAGGCGCTTCAGGGAAGAAAGAAAGTAAGTAATCAAGAGCGAACACACAGCAAATCTTACTATATAGGGCTTCAGAGAGATGGATTTCCCTCCTTGTGGTGTGCTATCTTGAGTTATCTTGAGGTGATCTTGAGATGATTTCGGGGCTTTTTAGTGTCCCCTCGGCCCGGTCCTCGACCAGGCCTCCACCCCCAGGAAGCAGCCCGTGACAGCTGACTAACACCCAGGTACCTATTTTACTGCTAGGTAACAGGGGCATAGGGTGAAAGAAACTCTGCCCATTGCTTCTCGCCGGCGCCTGGGATCGAACCCAGGACCACAGGATCACAAGTCCAGCGTGCTGTCCGCTTGGCCGACCGGCTCCTACCTGTCTCCTGCTCCCTACCATCACCTTACACTTACTGGTATTTAACTCCAGTGACGTCAGCTGGAGACTGGACAGGAGTGTTGGGGTCTCAAGAGCAGCCCTTGAGACGCTTCTTAACCTGCAGAGCCGAGAGGCTTAACCACCAGGAGCTTCCTGGAATGTTGTTTAGCACACTTTACTACTTGTTCGGGCACTACACTGAAGCCACCCCTGCACGCTGCACCGACCTGACCCCACCACGCAGGTCAACCCCGCCATCACGCACCGCCCTGACCCCACCACGCAGGTCAACCCCGCCATCACGCACCGCCCTGACCCCACCACGCAGGTCAACCCCGCCATCACGCACCGCCCTGACCCCACCACGCAGGTCAACCCCGCCATCACGCACCGCCCTGACCCCACCACGCAGGTCAACCCCGCCATCACGCACCGCCCTGACCCCACCACGCAGGTCAACCCCGCCATCACGCACCGCCCTGACCCCAACCCCCCGGGTGAACCACCTCAAGCAGTGTTTACCTAGCCAGCTCTCCTGCTGCGCGTCGCTGCCCACCAGGTATCCATACTCACTACACACGCCTCCCTCCCTCCCTGCCTCCGCCCAGAGAACCAATCATGAACCCATACACACCCCCACCAGGTTGAGAGGCGGGAACAAAGAGCCGAAGCTCAACCCCAACAAGCACAACTAGGTAACTACACAAACACACACACTCACACAACCACATTCAAGTTTCTCAAGGGAATCGACAGGGTTACCATGAGGTTACCTTGAGGTGCTTCCGGGGCTTAGCGTCCCCGCGGCCCGATCGTCGAACAGACCCTGGTTGCTGGACTGATCAACCAGGCTGTTGGACGCGGCTGCTCGCAGCCTGACGTATGAGTCACAGCCTGGTTGATCAGGTATACTTTGGAGGTGCTTATCCAGTTCTCTCTTGAACACTGCTGAGGGGTCGGCCAGTTCTGTCCCTTATGTGTAGCGGAAGCGTGTAGAACAGTCTCGGGCCTCTGATGTTGATAGTTCTCTCTCAGAGTACCTGTTGCACCTCTGCTTTTCAACGGGGGTATTCTGCACATCCTGCCATGCCTCCTAGTCTCATGTGGTGTTATTTCTGTGTACAGGTTTGGGACCAGCCCCACTACTATTTTCCACGTGTAAATTATTATGTATCTCTCCCGCCTGCGCTCAAGAGAATACAGATTTAGGCTCTTTTGTCGGTCCCAGTAGTTTAGATGTTTTACCTGAGTGGATTCTAACAGGATCCTACCCAAGTGACGTGTTACGACAATAGGCCGTAACTAGAGTCAACCCGGAGAATGGACCATAGTTTTTCACACCAGTCGGCCAGAAAATGACTTCACTTATTTTCTTCCTATTGGGGAGTGTTATACATGCTGCTATGGCGGTGTGTCCACTCACAGGATGGGTGGCGCTGCCCAATACTGTCACTATGGCGGTGTGTCCACTTACAGGATGAGTGGCGCTGCCCAATACTGTCACTATGGCGGTGTGTCCACTCCCAGGATGAGTGGCGCAGCCCAATACTGTCACTATGGCGGTGTGTCCACTCACAGGATGAGTGGCGCAGCCCAATACTGTCACTATGGCGGTGTGTCCACTCACAGGATGAGTGGCGCTGCCCAATACTGTCACTATGGCGGTGTGTCCACTCACAGGATGAGTGACGCTGCCCAATACTGTCACTATGGCGGTGTGTCCACTCACAAGATGAGTGGCGCTGCCCAATACTGTCACTATGGCGGTGTGTCCACTCCCAGGATGAGTGGCGCAGCCCAATACTGTCACTATGGCGGTGTGTCCACTCACAGGATGAGTGGCGCTGCCCAATACTGTCACTATGGCGGTGTGTCCACTCACAGGATGAGTGGCGCTGCCCAATACTGTCACTATGGCAGTGTGTCCACTCCTAGGATGAGTGGTGCTGCCCAATACTGTCACTATGGCGGTGTGTCCACTCCCAGGATGAGTGGCGCTGCCCAATACTGTCACTATGGCGGTGTGTCCACTCACAGGATGAGTGGCGCTGCCTAATACTGTCACTATGGCGGTGTGTCCACTCACAGGATGAGTGGCGCTGCCCAATACTGTCACTATGGCGGTGTGTCCACTCCCAGGATGAGTGGCGCTGCCCAATACTGTCACTATGGCGGTGTGTCCACTCCCAGGATGAGTGGCGCTGGCCAATAAACTCGCCCCTCGGAAAACAAACTTCACGCCCCACCAATGTGGTAACACCCCTGGAGTACACAGTCCTTCACATCACGGTGAGGAAGTACTCATTGAGGGGAAGGGGAGGGGAGGGGAAGCTGCTGTATACAAGCCCCGGGGTCACCGCCCCAGGTCCCCCCAGGGCCCCGGGGTCACCGCCCCAGGTCCCCCCAGAGCCCCGGGGTCACCGCCCCAGGTCCCCCCAGAGCCCCGGGGTCACCGCCCCAGGTCCCCCCAGAGCCCCGAGGAGTAACGACGCCGCGTCACCAATCAATGTGGTACAAACTCTGTGAACCATCACATCAATAGGGAAATTGTGTTCCCGGAAGCGCCCCCGTCCCCCCCCCCCCCACGTCCCTCCAACATCCCCCGTCCTCCCACCACTGTCATTCCCCGGATCTCCCGTCCATTCCCTATCGGGAGGTCCAACCACTTGGGTTGGATGGTAGAACGACGGTTTCGCTTCATGCAGGTCGGCGTTCAATCCCCGACCATCCAAGTGGTTGGCCACCATTCCTTCCCCCCCCTTCCCATCCCAAATCCTTATCCTGACCCCTTCCCAGTGCTATATAGTCGTAATGGCTTGGCGCTTTCCCTTGAAAGTTCCCTTCCCTTCCCTATCAGGAGCCGAGTGCGCACGCGCGCGTTCACTTTAGCTCTGAACTCCTCCTATGAAGAGGAACATTTACCGGAAATTTTCCAGAGTAATGATGCAAAAAAAAAAAAAAAACTGGAATGTTATGTAAAGGAGGCAAGAGGATGATTGATGGGAGGGAAAGAACGGGACAAAGAGGAGGAGGGTCCTTAAGGAAGGGGAAGGGGGACGTACAAGGGGCAGATATAATGAGAGAAGTGTTGATGAGGACGGTAGGGAGACGGACATGACTCACACAGGCCTGGGAGGGAGACGGGACCAGCCGTAGGAGACGGGAGGGACTGCAAGGTTAGTAACATGATACTTCCCTCACTCAAGCCCTCATTATCTCTCCCACCCCTTCCCATCTAACCCACTTGTCCCTCACCGGGTCTCTTACACCCTCATTCTTCCTTACAACCCTCCCACACCTCCCTCTCCCACCGCACACACCTTCCCTCCCACACAACCATCACACACGTTGGCCTCCACACCTGTGTCCAGTATAGTGTACCTGCTCTCTCTGCTCCCCCCTCGCCCGTGGCAACACCTGCCAAACACCTGTCTCCTGCACATGTCATGACCTCTACTGGCCTCCACATGCATGCGAGTGAACACGCTTGCACCACAGCGCCATCACACGCCAGTTATCCAGAGAAGCACTTACGGGGCAGCTTATATCGGCATGTATTTGTAGCTGGCTTCACTCATTTATTGTACACCCCATACCCATCCCGTGGGCGGTGGTGGACCCCATACCCATCCCGTGGGCGGTGGTGGACCCCATACCCATCCCGTGGGCGGTGGTGGACCCCATACCCATCCCGTGGGCGGTGGTGGACCCCATACCCATCCCGTGGGCGGTGGTGGACCCCATACCCATCCCGTGGGCGGTGGTGGACCCCATACCCATCCCTTGGGCGGTGGTGGAAAGGATTGTAGAAAGGAAAGGATTGTAGACCCACATACATAATGGGCTCAGGAACTGAACCCCGCATTACATTTATCCAACCAAGTAAATCTTGTGAAGCTAATTACACAATATATATATATATATATATATATATATATATATATATATATATATATATATATATATATATATATATATATACCTACTGAACACTCACACCCCCAGAAGTGCCTCGAACCCATACTGCCAAGAGCAACGCAACTGGTGTGCACAGGACACCTTAATCCACTAGACCATCACGACCGGTCGTAAGGAGTTGCTCCTGGCAGTATGGGTTCGAGTCACTTCTGGGGTGTGAGTTTTCAGTTGCATATAGTCCTGGGGACCATTCAGGCTTGTTCGCATTTGAGTTCCTCACGTATGCCCCCAAAGAATGAAGTGATTTGATAAAATACTATGCCCATGATTACCATCCGAGTGCCGGCGGGGGGGGGGGGGGGTGTTGTTTGGTTGGGTCTAACGGTACACAGGAAGGGGGTCTAACGGTACACAGGAAGGGGTGCTACCTTGAGGTGCTTCCGGGGCTTAGTGTCCCCGCGGCCCGGTCGTCGACCAGGCCTCCTGGTTGCTGGACTGATCAACCAGGCTGTTAGACGCGGCTGCTCGCAGCCTGACGTATGAGTCACAGCCTGGTTGATCAGGTATCCTTTGGAGGTGCTTATCCAGTTCTCTCTTGAACACTGTGAGGGTCTAACGGTACACAGGAAGGGGGGTCTAACGGTACACAGGAAGGGGGGGTCTAACGGTACACAGGAGGGGGTCGAACGGTACACAGGAGGGGGTCGAACGGTACACAGGAGGGGGTCGAACGGTACACAGGAGGGGGTCGAACGGTACACAGGAAAGGGACCAACGGTACATATCATGAACGCCGTCGGCTTTAAAAGGATGTGAAGGGTGTGGCTGTTTTGTAACACGGGGATGTGCCTCCCAACCCCCAAATTAACTGCTATATAGGCTCCAGAGCCTGTTGGAAGGTCTCATCTACTATATATGGAATTGCCTTTCCCTACTTCACTTATATTTATACAAGTAACGTATATTCACTTATACTTCTTAGTGCACTCCATTTACCCACCATCCTGATACTGATAAAAATTAAAAAAACATGTGGGATGGGGGTTGCCAGCTGGTGGTGGTGGTGGGATGTTGTGATTGATGTTAATTATGTTAATGCCAGTGTACCGAGAACCGTTGTCTGCAAAAGCACACCCTCCTCCCCCCCCCACACACACAGCACACACACAAAGCCACCACACACACAACAACACACATACACACACACACAAAGCCGCCACCACACACACACACACACACAGGCGGGCCGAAAGAGCAAAGCCCAACCCCCGCAAACACAACTAGGTGAACACACACACACACACACACACACACACACACACACACACACACACACACACACACACACACACACACCTACCTTTACACCTGGGAGCTTAGCTGGGATTACCACATTCAAACTGAACACACTCCTGCTATCTCCTGGCAGAGAGAGTTGTGCAGCCCCGTGACGCAGAGTGACACACACGAGGCACATATACGAGGTGCATGTACGCACATATACAATATTTCCGTCACGCACGCCACCGCCAGCCACCGGAGACGCAGCCTCCGAGGCGGACCAAGCAAGCCATGATGAACACGTCCAGCATGATGGGTGACATGAGCAATGGCCACCAGCAGTAACGTTGGCAACGGGCACAGTGCTAGTACCAGGGAGGGGAACCCCCCCCCCCGTAACGGTCTTTTGGGGGGTAGGTGGGGTGTTCGAGGGAGGCAGGCTAGGTGCACCGCCCCCCCCCCCACACACACACACACACATATACTCCCCGGGGGAGCCGGTGGCCGAGCGGACAGCACGCTGGTCACGTGATCCTGTGGTCCCGGGTTCGGTCCCGGACGCCGGCGAGAAACTATGGGCAGAGTTACTTTCACCCTATGCCCCTGTTACCTAGCAGCAAAATAGGTACCTTGGAGTTAGACGGCTGCTACGGGCGGTTTCCTGAGGATGTGCGTGTGCGCGTGTGTGTGTTTACTATTTGTATTCACTGTTTGTGGCTGCAGAATCGAGCTATTAGCTCTTGGACCTTGCCTTTCTAAGCTATTTATTTTTCCTCTATTATGTCTACTACATACCTTGAGGCTACCTTGAGGTGCTTCCGGGGCTTAGTGTCCCCGCGGCCCGGTCGTCGACCAGGCCTCCTGGTTGCTGGACTGATCAACCAGGCTGTTAGACGCGGCTGCTCTCAGCCTGACGTATGACGTATACATATATTTATCTCTCACTCACACACACACACACACACACACACACACACACACGTAGTAGACATAATAGAGGAAAAATAAATAGCTTAGAAAGGCAAGGTCCAAGAGCTAATAGCTCGATTCAGCAGCCACAAACAGTGAATACAAATAGTAAACACACACACACGCTCTCACACACGAACATTTGGGATGGCAAAAGGTCAGAGGATGAATCACAGGATCCCGCTACGCTCCGCTGACTATCTGACCAACGTTTGCTGTTCTCGCTACACCACCACAACCACCACAACCCAACTACCATTATATAACTCAACCAGGAAGCTCCAGTCGACCGAATGCGGATAACATGCACCCACCATCTACCCCCCTGGCAGCGACCACCACCTAACTTTACTTTTAAAGTTGCAATTTCCAAGGCCAAATGATCCGATCCGCTCCGAGGACATTATCAGGTGGGGAGTTTGACTGGGGCGGTACATCTGTCAAATGATAACGCAGGTGTCCTAAGGCCAGCTCAGCGTGGACAGAAACCTCGCGTAGAGCAAAAGGTATGTGTAACCATGTGTAAATACATGGCCGGCCAGGTAATAAATAGCCATGGCCACTCAAGTGTAGGTTTCCCAACAGTCACTAGGATGACGTTACTTTAGCGTGACGGTATTAAACTCAAGATAAAACACTATAATTGAATTTAAAACTTGTACCTCTGCTAATGCTAGTTACTGAAGAATGTCATGCAAAACTTGGTGCTCATAAGAATGAGATATCACAACAGATCCTCAAAGTCTGTCATTCAGACTAGCTTGAGGATTGTTAAACTATTGTATTGGTGTATTTCAGACGCGAGGCAGATACTTGCATATACAGTCGTCTGCTGAGAAAACAGCTCGTAGATCAGACGAATATGAGCTCGTAGATCAGACGAATATGAGCTCGTAGATCAGACGAATATGAGCTCGTAGATCAGAGAAATGAGTGCGATGTTAGGTAACCCCTGACTGGAATATCTCACGGTAGAAATATGGTGAAGTGATGAGTACAAGTAATGATTGCAGGGGAGTGCAATGAATAGCTAGTGTTGTGGAGGAGGGGGGCATTGACCCCCCCCCCGTAAACATCGCTGGGTAGGTAGATGGTGCTAGGATTACTGGCTGGTGTTACGTAACGAGTATTGCAACGTTCCATACGTAGCACACAAGCAACGCAACTCCTGGGAGTCGCACACCGTTACCTGGTTGATGGGGTTCTGGGACTAAGGACCTCCAGGCCTCGGGGGGGACCAAAGCACTCTGGGGGAATGAAGCGTCATTGTCATCACATCAAGAATAATTAGCCACTGTATGCGAGATCGATACAGGCCGGGTGACTGCACAACCTGGCGTGGTGACACCACTCTCCCCGGCCGCGTGTGATGACACAGCCTCTGCTCAGCGTGTGCGGGGGCAGCACCACGGAACGCCATGCAACTTCAAACATTTGTGGCAATGAGTCACCGGCGCAGGAATTGAGGGTTTATGCTAGAAAACCAGCGGAGCCCAGCATGCTCAACTGTACAGTAACCAAGTACTTAGTTACTGTTCCGTTGCTGCTAAGTGTGGACATACGCCATGTGTAAATAAACCATGTGTAAATAAACAAACATGTGTAAATGTTTGAAGAATTTCCCATTATTTACTAAACCTGATTTACTCTCATTTGTGTACACCAAAACTGACTACATACCAATACATTTTTTGGGTGGGTAGGTGGGGAGGGGGGGGAAGGGTATGGAGGAAGGAGAGGCGAAGACGAAGAGAAGTTTAGAAGTGGGAAATACAGTGAGAGGTATGAAAGCAGGCGGGCTGTCCGCCTTGCTGACACGATGTGTGGGTGTTGGCAGCTAAGCTAAGCTGGCTCCCTCTTGTCAGAGAGCTGTGAGTGTGTGATATGTTCTACACATGTGTTTCACCATATATGGATGTCTATAGATTAGTACTGTGTAGCACTCATATATACACACACACACACCTATGCTTCAATACATGTTCTGTAAGGCTACTTAATTTATTATTATTATTTATTGATTTACCAATACATAACGAAGAGGAACCTTCCACTGAAGTCTAAGTATCCCGTCTAAGCTTATGCCGTCTAAGGTGGCCCTCTGAGGCAGGAGGGGAGTGTGGGTCGAGCACCGTGCAGCTACACACAAGCAAAGGGCTGCCTATCTGAAACTGGTGTAGGTGCCGCTGCTCAGATATCGCCAGCGAAGGACTGGTCTGACTGGTAATCTTACTCACCAAGCCGCGATAGCTTCTTACAGCAGCAGTCACAATACCCGATGGTTCAACAGCCTTGTGTCTACGTTACTTAGACCAGCTTGGCCAAACTTGTTCCTGCCTCAGGGTATGACTCTAGCCAGCAGGCATAAATACTACCCCCCCCCCCTCCCCCTCCATTTCAACACATAACTCAAGCCAAAGTAGCAGCCGAGGCGTCAGTGGTATATAAATACTTTTATTTTTGCTCTGGCTGTGTCTACGCTTCCCCTTTACTGGTTATACCAGTGTATAACACATTGAGATGAACGGTGGCGCCGGTAGGTACGGACAGGGGGAGAGGGAGGGGGGGGGGGGAATGACAAGGGGAGAAAGATGGGGGAGAGGTGCAGGGGGGGGGAGGAGGAAACGAGACAAGGGGAGAGAGGGTTAATAAGGCTGCGGTTGAGTAACATCCTGCAAAGGCAGATGCCCAAGGGAGAGTATGAGAGAAGGCAAAGCAGAGAGGGAGAGAGCGGGAGGGAGAGAGGGAGGGTGAGAGGGCGAGAGGGAGGGTGAGAGGGCGAAAGGGAGGGCGAGAGGGAGGGTGAGAGGGCGAGAGGGAGGGTGAGAGGGCGAGAGGGAGGGCGAGAGGGAGGGCGAGAGGGCGAGAGGGAGGGCGAGAGGGCGAGAGGGAGGGTGAGAGGGAGGAGGATAACCGAGAAGGGCGAACAAGAAGGAATAACAGACAACATTGCACAAGAACGCCACGCGAACGGAAATTGTAATGTTAAACTAATAATGAGGAAGAGATGCAAGCGACAGATACCTGCAGAAATATGAAGAAATTGCAAGCTAACAGGTGCCGACACTGTGTTCTCATTTAGATGAATCTGCGGGCGGTGAGCTACGGCTCTTGGGTCCCGCCAGTAAACCCTTAATTGACTGGTGTATAGATTCCGAGCCTATCCTGCTCTGCACAAAACAAAATCACACTAACGCGATGTATCAATGAGAAAATCTACTGTAACAATGCGGGGATTCGAACCAGCAACCTAGGTACTGCCAAGCATACACTTCAAACCACTGAACCACGCACGATACGCTATAATGTAACGTGGAATTCAACCGAATCCACTGATGGGTCTTGTAACACCGAGGTGACACCAAAAATTGATTTCTTGACTTTTCCTATTGTGCTCTGCATGTTCTAATCCTGACACTGACCAAATTATTTATGGTGTGGCTATGCATTTTGGGCCTTTAGTAAATGTGTAGTAACATTCGTCAACACTGTGACGCCTGTGTTGCTGACATGTTGCTGACATGTTGCTAGCATGTTGCTGGCATGTTGCTGGCATGTTGCTGGCATGTTGCAGCCATCATCTCTGGCCCACCTGTCGTGCTCTCGGGGGGTAAATATAACCTCTCCAAGTAATGCCTCAATTCGTCATAATCATCTCTCTAAAAATCTGGCAGTCTCAATGTTTTTTGTGAACCTTTCCACGCTATGTTAAACATGATTCCTTTACCAACACCAACATAAAGTGTTTTCCCATCTTGGTTTTGTATTCATTCATCTATAAGATAATGTGATTATGTGTCCATGGTTGGAAGCCAAATGCTTACCTTGCGATGATTTCGGGGCGCAACGTCCCCGCGGCTCGGTCCTCGACCAGGCCTCCTGGTTGCTGTTGCTTGGATATTAAAGATTCGCTACCCGGAACAAAAAGTTCCAAGAAGCACGGACTATGGTGAGCCCGTATTTTATTTTTTTATTGCTTGGAGCCAGCCTCACTCAACTTTGGGAGCATCGCGGGCCAGTTGGGGCTGGATCCAGTGCCACAAAATACATTTTTTGCGCAGTAACTTCCTTGTCTAATTTGTGCATCAGTGTGAAACTGTATATACAATGATTTGAGATTCTACTAATAATTCTGTTTTCTTCAGTCACCCATGTATTTGTCTGTGGCCACACCTGCACGTATATCATACTAGGATTCTACTATTTTCCTACCAATGAGGGCCACCAACCCCGTATAGCCGAGGCGAGGTCACCCTAGGGTCAGCCGAGGCCAGGTCACCCTGGGTCAGCCAAGGAGGAGTAATCTGCTTCATCTTCCCACCACAATTATCAGCCCACACTTAAAATGACTTTCATCTTTGTTATTTAAATAAAAGTGGCGTCTGTCCTACTTTCTGGTTAGGCTCGGACTTTGGTTACAAAAGGAACTCTTTCCTCCACCATCCCACATACTGGGGAAATATGTCTTCAGTTGTCTCGACCCGTAAACAGTCTGAAATTTCTGCAGCGAAGTGTGTGTGTGTGAACTGCAGAAGTGTACCGACAGTAAATTGGTTAAAGTGACATTATATGAGAGCACATACGTTGCAAAGTCATGGACCTGTATTGAAGGAAGACCACAAAGGTGTATATCAGTACACCAAACGTACCTGTGTGTGTGTGTGTGTGTGTGTGTGTGTGTGTGTGTGTGTGTGTGTGTGTGTGTGTGTGTGTGTGTGTGTGTGTGTGTGTGTGTGTGTGTGTGTGTGACGGTATTAAGAGTGAATTGTTGACCAGACCACACACTAGAAATTGAAGGGACGACGACGTTTCGGTCCGTCCTGGACCATTCTCAAGTCGATTGTGGCCATTCCACAATCGACTTGAGAATGGTCCAGGACGGACCGAAACGTCGTCGTCCCTTCAATTTCTAGTGTGTGGTCTGGTCAACATACTTCAGCCACGTTATTGTGACTCATCGCCTGCACAAGAGTGAATTATTTGAGCCCAACATGCTTTTGAAAGGAGCTTATACTGATGCGAGAGCTAGAGCATAAGCGGATGTCCATCCCAAAGAACACTTAATAGGATTATTAGTGGCCGAAGTATTTGCACAAGTGTCTCGCCTGACAACAGTCAGACTGGCCGTCTCCAACGGTGGGACGATGGTGGTCAAAGCCGTGCCAGAGGTGACTGGCAAGTGGGCTTTTGGTCTCCTGGGTAAAAAGTTGGATTACCTCCAAGAAGAGTGATCCCAACAACGGCCATCTGAGAAGTCAAATTAAATACTTAGTCATAAATGATAGTACACCTGTAATTGGGAAAGCTTACATAAAGTACAGCACACTAATTACACGAGTGTACAACACCACCACACCGTACTGTCCTTATCAGAATCTTAATCGGTAACAACTTGTACACCCAAATAATTTGAATACCGGCTGGACTAAACAGGAGTATAGCAGTCCGAATCAAAATGACATTCTAAACATAATGCGAGTGATATTCAGCTTAAAGTCTGAAAGATGACATATTGTGAAGACACAGTGATGGTGAGAAGCCTGTGCACAATACTCAGGCAGGGACCCAACCAGAGGGGCTCAGCATGTTCACAGTGTCGGGTACCACAATACAAAGGCAGTTGCTATACCTTTCAGGAACAAGTCTTCGGGTAACAAATGTACTCAACAAAGCTCACCTCTGATACACTTGGGATTGTTTAAGTCAATTGGTGTCATTCAAGAAGTAACCAAACCAGAGAGACATGTGATAGTTTAACCGAGTGATTAAGGTTCCTCTCGGGAGGCTTCGTCACTTAACACTGCCCAATAACCACCAATTAATTCACACGGCTCCTATCACTAACCGGTATCAAAATGGAAACAGTTCTAATCAGATGTTCTGATTACATGTGTATACGAAATGAATAACAGCATACTGTCCACGGGCCATTATCACACACTGAGCACTACCTCCAGAGAGAGAGATGTATGTGTGTATTCACCTCGCCTATTTGTGCTTGCGGGGGTTGAGCTCTGGCTCTATGGTCCCGCCTCTCAACTGTCAATCAATCAACTGTTACTAACTACTAACTAATTTTTTGCACACAAACAGGCGAGTACGTACACACACACACACACACACACACACACACACACACACACACACACACACACACACACACACCCAGGAAGCAGCCCGTAGCAGCTGTCTAACTCCCAGGTACCTATTTACTGCTAGGTAACAGGTGCATCAGGTTTAAAGAAACTCTGCCCATTGATTCTCGGCGGCATGGGGATCTTCCAGAACCCTCTCCAGGTATGCTCCAGGCATTCTCCAGGCATGCTCCAGGTATGCTCCAGGCATTCTCCAGGTATGCTCCAGGCATTCTCCAGGCATTCTCCAGGTATGCTCCAGGCATGCTCCAGGTATGCTCCAGGCATGCTCCAGGTATGCTCCAGGTATGCTCCAGGCATGCTCCAGGCATGCTCCAGGTATGCTCCAGGCATGCTCCAGGTATGCTCCAGGCATGCTCCAGGCATGCTCCAGGCATGCTCCAGGCATGCTCCAGGCATGCAGGGACACAGGTGACGACGGACACTCCAGGCAGCTCACCACAGTTGGTTTAATCAAATAGTTCACACCCTTCCCCAAAGTTTTTACAGATTATTAAGATAACACTTGATTCCTCTTGATCCAAAGTCCCCCGAGAACGTTGACATTTCAGGGTTACCTCGCTTCAACTATATGTAATAATCCAAATTTGAATAAAGGATTTGGATATTGAGTTTAATTGTGCGATAGTTAATTTGACATTGCCAGGCGCTCAGTGCCGTGATTATTTCCTCTAGCCCAAGAAAGAGAAATATGGCCACTGACTTGTCAGCTGGGAAAATCCCACACACACCCACTCATCCATTGTTACCATTGTGCTCTTGACACACGCACGCACACACACACACACACACACACACACACACACACACACACACACACACACACACACACACACACACACACACACACACACACGCGCGCGCGCGCGCACGCAGCGTCAAATTTCAATCAAATCCATAAAGTTTACTTTAATTTTACTCCAAGAGTTTTCTTCTACTTCCCGGGCTAATTAATCTCTAATAATGTTGACCAATCCACACACTAGAAAATGAAGGGACGACGACATTTCGGTTCGGCCTGACTTGAGAATCCTGACACAAGCGACTTGAGAATGGTCCGGGACGGACCGAAACGTCGTCGTCCCTTCATTTTGTAGTGTGTGGATTGGTCAACATACTTCAGCCACGTTGTGACTCATCGCCTGCAATCTCTAATATACTCTCAGTACCTGTGCTAGAGATATGTTCACTTCATTATAAGTACGAGTTCCAGGAATCAGACAAGGGAGGCGGGAAGCATAGATAGGTTGGCAACTTCTTATTCAAAGTGATTGGCAACACCAACAGGTGACACAGTACGTGGGAGGAGTGGGTGAAGGGTGGGAGGAGTGGGTGAAGCGTGGGAGGAGTGGGTGAAGCGTGGGAGGAGTGGGTGAAGCGTGGGAGGAGTGGGTGAAGCGTGGGAGGAGTGGGTGAAGCGTGGGAGGAGTGGGTGAAGGGTGGGGGCAAAGTCCTGACATGTTTAAAAGTCTGGCACAAGTGGGGCGTAGTTAGGTAGACCAGGAACACCCCCCCCCCACCCGCAGGTACCTGGTTGATACCTGGTTGATGGGGTTCTGAGAGTTCTTCTACTCCCCAAGCCCGGCCCGAGGCCAGGCTTGACTTGTGAGAGCTTGGTCCACCAGGCTGTTGCTTGGAGCGGCCGGCAGGCCCACATACCCACCACAGCCCGGTTGGTCCGGCACTCCTTGGAGAAAACTATCTAGTTTTATCTTCATGTCCACGGATGTTCCGGCAATATTTCTTATGCTCGCTGGGAGGATGTTGAACAACCGCGGATCTCTGATGTTTATACAGTGTTCTCTGATTGTGCTTATGGCACCCCTATATGGCAGGTGGGGAGATTGCCGGGGAGTGGGGACCAGGACCTCCCCCACCACCACCTGGTGGGGGTGGGTGGGAGTGTGGGTCCAGGACCACCACATCACTATTGATCCCCAGGGTGTGTGCTCTCCCCTCCTCTACCCCGTGCTCTTCACGCTGACCCTAACACCCTACACCCCGGGGCCCTCACACTGCCCCTACACCCCGTGGCCCTCACACTGCCCCTACACCCCGTGGCACATATCAACCCACTAATCTACCAAACAGTTATCTTGAGGTTATCTCGAGATGATTTCGGGGCTTTAGTGTCCCCGCGGCCCGGTCCTCGACCAGGCCTCCACCCCCAGGAAGCAGCCCGTGACAGCTGACTAACACCCAGGTACCTATTTTACTGCCAGGTAACATGGGCATAGGGTGAAAGAAACTCTGCCCATTGTTTCTCGCCGGCGCCTGGGATCGAACCCAGGACCACAAGTCCAGCGTGCTGTCCGCTCGGCCGACCGGCTCCCCTTACAGTACAGTACCCTACAGGTACTACGGCTGTAAGGTACAAAGTATAAACTCGTGTACCCAGCAAGTCCACATTATATAACGCGGGAATCCAAAGGGACATACAAAAATGTAACCATAAACCCAACCTAACTTGTCCTAGGTCTAAGTCACCCCTCCTGGGTCTACCCTCTAGGTCTAACATACGGAGTCTTATTTCCTTACACGTGTGCTAATTTAGGCCTCAGGCCTATTTAGCCCGCATGTATTACACTGGGTTTCAGTGTTCAATAAACCCTTGAACTATATGTTTAACACTTCTCTAACCCTAGTCCATGGAGGACAGAAGAAAATGTATATATGCTGGTAAGTGTGTGGCCACGTCTGTGGTAGAAAAAAAAAAAAAAACAGCCATCACAGCCAGACTGGTCTGGTAACTCGAGCACAAACTTGACCGGTTCTCTATTGAAAGCTCCCACTGTTGTTCCAGCGACATTTCTTATATTTATTGGTAGCAGAGGTTTTAGAATAGTGGCTCTCTGATGTTTACAGCTAACCGATTGTGCTTACAGCACTCACGCTTCCCACTGGATATATTTTGCACTACCTATACCTACCATATTTCTCACTTCAGTATTCTGTAATTGTATTGTGCAGGCTTGAAGCATGACCTTGAAATTGAAATAAGTTTATTGAGGTAAAATACACACAAAGGGATGAGGTAGCTCAAGCTATTCTCACCTTATTCAGTACAACGTGTTAATACATACATAGACACACATCACAAATAAACATATTACCAAACATTCTGAGAGATAAACATATACATTTCCTCCTTCACAAGTAGTATGTTATCAGACGTACACACAAATACTTTTATGACCTAGGTATACTGTACAGACAATTTGCCTGACCTTCAGTCCTCTATGTGAGATTTGTTTATAGTGTTCGTTCCAAGGTGCACAGTTTCATTGCTTTGACTTGGTCCCATTAGTCTAAATACTAAATACCAATTATAAGCGCGAAGTGAAGGATCTCTCTTGTCTTGAAAGGGAACGTGAGGACTGAACAATATTCCATATTAAGGGGAGCCAGTGTCTGAGCGGACAGAACACTGGACGCGTGATCCTGTGGTCCCGGGTTCGATCCCGGATGCCGGCGAGAAACAATGGGCAGAGTTTCTTTCACCCTGATGCCCCTAATACCTAGCAGTAAATAGGTACCTGGGAGTTAGTCAGCTGTCACGGGCTGTTTCATGGGGGACGGAGGCCTGGTCGAGGACCGGGCCGCGGGGACACTAAACCCCGAAATCATCTGAAGATAACCTCAAGATACGAGACAGCACCAGTGCTCGGAAGAGTACAATCACTGGTGCGCCATCCCTTGTTCTAGAAGTTGCTCATTATCCACTCATCATTGTCCTCGCTTTACGGGCTATTCATGCCCGTGCCACCTCTTGAGTGGCTTGATCTTTATCAATCAATATGTCAAGGCTGTTGCAAGCTTTGTATTATTGTGCTCTCTCTCAAAGTTACATCTTCCGACATTATTATTTTAAACCATTTGGTCACCATTTGGTCTGGGAGACATCTCCCGTCACGCAGGGTGCAGTCGCACCTCCACAGATCTCCAGTATCAGCTCTTGATACTGGTAATGGCTCAAAAGGGCCACCACTTCACAGGCTACTCATGCTCGTGCCACCTTTTGGGTGGCTTAATCTTCATCAATCTATCTATTATTTTAAGGCCTTCGACTTGGTCATTTTCTTTCCGTGACACTATCAGACAGTTGAACGCCATTTTCCGCGGCCCATTGGAGGATTATCTTGATATCAGTTCGTAAATATTCTGCATCTTTCTCAGAGGCAATTTTTATGCTTATTTTGGTGTCGTCTGCGAAGGATGGCATAAAACTGTGCCTTGTATTCCTGTCTATGATTTATGTGAGGATAAGTTACAGTAGTGGTGTCATAACCGTACCTTAAATCACCGCAAAAGCCAACTCTAGGCTGTGGCATTGAAACTATGGAAATTTACAAATGATAATTCAGTAAACCTGATTGGTTACTGGGCTGTAAATAAATACTGGAGATCCCAATAGTCGTACCGCGGCTGGGGTTCGAACCTGTCCCAGCGTTAAACATATCACTACTTAAAGAGTCCAGTATGTCCCCCAAACAAGTTATGTTTGTGACCCTAAACTCTCCTGTTAACCCAGTTCCATTGTACTAGTGCTGTCATTTGCGCCGTACAATTATCATACAAGCTTGTAGCACCCAGAAACACCCCCCCCCCCACAGACTATAAACAAATATTTCTGTCCCAAATATCTGATGCATTTTTACCAAGAATTCAAGAATACTTTGATGTATTCTTTGGTAAGTGAAGGGTTAGACGATAAGCCTCCTTGTTCCGGCGCTGAAGGATGGTATCTATTCTTGACAACCCATCCTCCGAATTGACAGTACGCTTTTAATACTAAGTGTAATAAGTACATTTCCTGACTGGCATATAGTACATAATTGCACTTATGGGGCTGTTACATTTACCTGGGGAGCCGGTCGGCCGAGCGGAAACCACACTGGTCCTTGTGATCCTGTGGTCTAGGGTTCGATCCCGCAGTAACATAGGTACCTGGGTGCTAGTCAGCTGTCACGGGCTGCTTCCTGGGGGGTGGAAGGCCTGGTCGAGGACTGGGCCGCGGGGACACTAAAAAGCCCCGAAATCATCAAGATAACCTGAAGATAACCACCCCATTTTTGGAGGACGGACCTGATTCTTTTTGCCACATCACCCGTTGATTCTTTTGACACATTTTGCCCATCACCCGTTGTCTAACAAGCAGAGTGGCAGTAAATCCAGCAACAAGAAGTACTGGAAGTTGTAACCCGCCAAAGCTCCGGCGGATGCCCCCCAAAATCCTACAATCCGCCCTATTGTTCAATTCCAATGTATCTATTTACCCACGGCTAAAAATAACACGGGAACCCAGGACCTCAGAACATGGATTCCCAAACCTTGCCAGAACGAGTTTACACAATGACGTCAGCACCTGGCGTGCAAAAAGTAAACAAGTGTGTTACCTTACCCATAAGGCAAGGTAAGATACTCGTTTACGTCAGCATGTTTTGACAGAGGTTATCTTGAGATGATTTCGGGGCTTTAGTGTCCCCGCGGCCCGGTCCTCGACCAGGCCTCCACCCCCAGGAAGCAGCCCGTGACAGCTGACTAGCACCCAGGTACCTATTCTACTGCTTGATTTACCAGGTACCTGATTTACTGAAGACAATAGTCACCTGTCTATCAATATTACCTGTCTTCAAAATAAATGCGTCTACTTACTTACGTAAGGCAACTATGAATACAAAATTTAATTAGCGTATGCAAGCTTTTTGTTGTTGTTAAAGATTCGCTGTAAGTTCCAGTTCCAGTAGTAGAAAGTTCCAAGTAGCACGGGTTATGGTGAACCCGCAGTAAGCATTGAAAATTGTATATATATTCCAAGACCAGGGAGCGGGATGGGGGGGGGGGGAAATGGGCTAAGGGATAGGCTATGCGATACATTAATTTTTTAATTATATGTCGGTAGGGAAATGATAACGCCTAACCGTCCAAACTCGACGATTCTTATATAACAAGGGGCTATCACTAGTTTTGGGTAGTTGCATTAAGCTACTCAAGATTTACCAATACAACCACACACACACACACACACACACACACACACACACACACACACACACACACACATCCGTTGCTCTGGGCTGAGTTAACAGGCGGAGGGAGAGCCACAGCGGATAAGTGATGACTGATGAAGATTAAGCCACCCAAAAGGTGGCACGGGCATGAATAGCCCGTAAGTGGTGGCCCTTTTGAGCCATTTCCAGTATCAATAGATGATACTGGAGATCTGTGGAGGTGCGACTGCACCCTGCGTGACGGGAGATGTCTCCCGTGAGCAGCGGATAACATTGTAATTTGACTTTGTATCCGCACTTCACACTGTTGTTAAACGCTAGGTACTGTCTGTCTGTGTGTGGTGTGGTGGGGGTGGTGGGGGTGGTCGGGGTGGGGGGAGGGGGTGAGGGGTGTGTGTGTGTGGGGGTGGGGGGGGGGGGTGGACGGGGTGGGGGGGGGGAGGAGGGAGGGGGTGAGGGGTGGACACATCTTCAACCCCGTCTATGAAGGACAGATGAAAATGTATTAATATGCTGGCTAGCATGATAAACAAACAGCCACGGCTGTAATATGAAAACATAAACTAGCAGGGTGAAGGGGAAGCCCCACCAGCTAGGGAGGAGGAGGAGGATACAGGCACAGAAAAAGGCAGAGAGAAATGTATAGACATGAGCCTTGGGGCAGTGAAGCGGACGTGGCACCATGATGCCAGAGGTCTTACTATGGAAGCTCTGTTACGCTCACATTCACTCCCGCCATCACTGGAGAGCCAGACCCTTCACGCCTCTCTCCTTATTGACTCTCGTGACGTCACTTATGCACACCAACGCCTTATAGTTCCAACTGACCAGCACTTATGAACGACTCCCTTCTCTGTTGGTCTCTCTCCTCCTCCATTAGTTACCGCCACACCACTTACCATTCACCCCCTTCACTATTCCAGCTCCTGCCCATTTTGTCCACAACAAATTAAAATCAACAGTTTTAAGTCGGCGTCATAGGGTTAAGTCTTAAGTCATCTGAAGTCGGTGTCAATTCATCTTTTAATGGAATAATCATGAGGGTGTGAGGTTAATGACCACAGCATGGCCGGCGGTATCCTTTCCTCAATTGATTGATAAAGATTAAGCCACCCAAGAGGTGGCACGGGCATGAATAGCCCGTAATCCTTTCATTTACGGGTGGTTTAATATATGTCTCTCTGGTAGCACACACTTACGGGGGAGACATCTCCCGTCACGCAGGGTGCAGTCGCACCTCCACAGATCTCCAATATCAGCTCTTGATACTGGTAATAGCTCAAAAGGGCCACCACTTAGGGGCTATTCATGCCCATGCCACCTTTTGGGTAGCTAAATCTTCATCAATCAATCAGCACACACTTCTTTACACATTCTCTCCACCACCTGAAAACTGTCGAGGTACAGAAACGTCGACCACTATAAACTGGCTTCCATAACACTATTCCCAAAGTGGTTACGTCTACCTGTCTACACCAGCGACTTTACTAGTACATGTTAGCTATAAATAAGTTGGCGCGCACACAGGAGGTAAATAGGGGCCTGACAGCTGAATGGACAGCGCTTCGGATTCGTAATCCTGAGGTTCCGGGTTCGATCCCAGGTGGAGGCGGAAACAAATACACAGTTTCTTTCACCCTGATGCTCCTGAGACCTAGCAGTAAATAGGTACCTGGGAGTTAGACAGCCGCTACGGGCTGCTACGGGGGTTACACCCCCCCCCCCCTCCTCTCCCAGGGAAGGGTGTGTAACAAAAAGGAGGCCTGGTCGAGGACCGGGCCCCGGGGACGCTAAGCCCCGAAATCATCTCAAGATAACCTCAAGATAAATGAGTACCAAGGTACCATCCTCGGGGTCGCTCTCCTGGTATAAGGAGCCAGTGATCTGAGACTGGAGTCCAACCTGGGGGGGGTGGGGGTTGTAGAAATAGCCTAAGCTACTCAATCCCTTTGAGATGTATCTTTTTTCCTTGTCTCAATAAACATACTTGAACTTGAGCTGGAGCCCAGCGGCCACCTTCACCCTCCTGACTCACCGCATCACGTCACTCGGCGACAGCACCACCGAGCACTCGGGACCACATTATCCACCACCTACTGATTCAAAACTATTAATATCACGAATCAAGATGCAGAGCTAACATGACCGCCTCCAGCACCTGTAACCTAGCCTTACTGGTCTAGGGTATATATTATCCGCCAAACACACACCGAAACTACGACGTTGGTACAACGTTCGAACAAGTTTTAACACTTCCTAACCAGTTATAACAACCAATATAGCAAGTTGTAACGAACGTTCTAATACGTCATAAACACGTTAAGCCAAGATGTAACAACTTTATTACAAGTTGTAACAAGCGGAAAATAGAGACAGTTTCGGTTTGTGTTTCCAGGGGCCGCGAACACACACACACTACACATGATTTTCTGTGTAACCATGTGGGCAATATGCAGGGGACCGCGAAGACTTAACCTGATACCTGGTTGATACCTGGTTGATGGGGTTCTGGGAGTAGTTCTACTCCCCAAGCCCGGCCCGAGCCAGGCTTGACTTGTGAGAGTTTGATCCACCAGGCTGTTGCTTGGAGCTGTCCGCAGGCCAACATACCCACCACAGCCCGGTTGGTCCGGCACTCCTTGGAGGAATAAATCTAGCTTCCTCTTGAACAGACAACATGAAAGCATTTGACAACTAAAGTACTCCAAGAATACTTGCACATATTAAAAAGGAACCTCAAAGAAATATAAACATCGCACGGACTGATTAGACAGGTAGTGTGAGGAGACGCCATTTGTTGACAACATACAAAAGGTGTAGCAACCACCTACTACACCCCCCCCCCCCTTCCCCTCCTCTCCTACAAGAAATGTACATGTTTATCATGTCGGGCCGGGCTTGGGGAGCAGCAGAACATGGGAGCCGGTCGGCCGAGCGGACAGCACGCTGGACTTGTGATCCTGTGGTCCCGGGTTCGATCCCGGGCGCCGGCGAGAAACAATGGGCAGAGTTTCTTTCACCCTATGCTCATGTTACCTAGCAGTAAAATAGGTACCTGGGTGTTAGTCAGCTGTCACGGGCTGCTTCCTGGGGGTGGAGGCCTGGTCGAGGACCGGGCCGCGGGGACACTAAAGCCCCGAAATCATCTCAAGATAACCTCAAGATAACCAAGAACCCCATCAACCAGGTATCGCTCACAATGTTCGGTAATATGTTTATTGTTTGTGATATGTATATATATGTATGAACACGTTGTACTGAATGGGGTGAGAATAGCTTGAGCTACCTCATCCCTTTGTGTGTATTTTACCTCAAACGTATTTCAGTCCCCCCTCCCCCCCATCACACACACATTTGTACTCAAATAGGCGAGTACACACACACACACACACACACACACACACACACACACACACACACACACACACACACACACACACAGCTTGGTGAATACACAGGTCAGCTGTGGTGGTGCATCTCACAAGAGGCGTGTGAGCCACGACGATGAGGGTTCCTAATTAAGTGTGAGGGAGAGCAGGACAAACTTAAGAGGGATGGCACACGACACCCCCCCCCCTCACCTATACACCCTAAGTGGCTTTTATCAGACCATGACCCCATCATACATAACTAACTCGTCTTTTTCATGTTAATCTGCAAAGACTGACCTGCAACACGTCCCCCATTACTGCCATGTCTTGCTGCTGCTGCTGCTGCTGCTGCTGCTGCTGCTAACAGCTCCTGTGTGGCACGACACCCTGCCTCACCCCACAACATCCCCCTCATCTCCTAGCCTCAACCCCCTCTATTTTCTCTCCCCCTCACATCACCCTCAACCCCCCAATCCTCACCCCCAACCTTCACAACACAGTGCAGCTCTCACAATCGAGGATCTGAGGGCTCCTTCATCCCTTCGTCACCGCCGGGTTTCTTCAATACACAATTAGATTTGTAGGTTAGACCACTCAACACGCTGCAATATGACTAGCTTTTAGAGAAGCTAGAGGAAGACGCGCCAGCTGCCCGGGTGTGGAGGTGGAGCCACAAGGACAGGCGCGCACAGCGGGTGAAGTGTACACATGTAGGTTGGGGTCAGCTCTAATATAGAGTTGAGAGAGTGAAGGCAACAGTTGGAGATGTAAAGCGGGTCAAGTTCTTGTGCCTCAAGTGATGAGGGTAATGTTGGGGGTGGCCCACGGGGAGGGGTCGCCCCAGTGGCCCACGGGGAGGGGTCGCCCCAGTGGCCCACGGGGAGGGGGTGGCCCCGGTGGCCCACGGGGAGGGGGTGGCCCCGGTGGCCCACGGGGAGGGGGTGGCCCCGGTGGCCCACGGGGAGGGGGTGGCCCCGGTGGCCCACGGGGAGGGGGTGGCCCCGGAGGCCCCCGGGGGTCACACACTGCCTTTGACTTGCCTTTCCCGGCACCACCAGGGGAAGAAGACCTTGTCCAATATTCCGTCATCAAATTCCTAGTGACACGCATGTCAGGTAACCCCCCCCCTCCCTCTTCCCTCATACTCACCACACGCAACAAAAAAAGCTACACTCACGCACACCTTTGTATACCACGTATGTAAGACCAATCCTGGGGAATGCGGCCCCAGCAAGGAGCCCGTACCTTGTCAAGCACAAGACGAAACTGGAAAAAGTTCAGAGGTATGCCACTAGGCTAGTCCCAGAACGAAGAGGCATGAGTTATGAGGAAAGGTTGAGGGAACTGCATTTCACGTCGCTGGAAGACAGAAGAGCTCGGGGAAACATGATCACCACATACAAGAATCTTAGGGGAATTGACAGGGTAGACAAGGATTAATTATTTAACATGGCTGGTACACGCACAAGGGGGGGGGGGGGGAGGACAGGTGGAAGCTAGCTGAGTACTCAAAAGAGCCACAGAGACGTTAGAAAAAACTTTTTCAGTGTCAGTAGTTAGTAAATGGAATGCATTAGGCAGAGATGTGGTGGAGGCTGACTCCATACATAGTTTCAAATGTAGATATGATAGAGCTCAGTAGGCTCAGGAATCTGTACACCAGTTGATTGACAGTTAAGAGGCGGAACCAAAGAGCCAAAGCTCAACCCCCGCAAGCACAACTAGGTGAGTACACACACACAAAGACTAATTCTTTACCCATGTCACCCCCCCCCCCCTCCCCACGTGTACACAATTGTGTTATGAACACCAAACAAGTACTCTGTACTCAGTGCCTCGTGCGTTACGTATCAACTTACCTCAAGTGAAAATTGCTCGAGGAGCTTCAATAATAAACAAGAGTAAAGAGCTCAGAGAGCTCTGAAACAGTGGGGCAGCAGCGCCATGGGCAGGAGGACGCGGATATATACACAGGGAGAGTGACGCCAGACTCCATAAGCGCCGCTATCGAACTATTTTGTTATTTATACATACAAGAGTTCTTACATTCTTGTACAGCCATTGGCACCCGAAGCGTTTCGGACAGGTCAGTAATCCTAATTTTCCCCGGAATACGATCCGTCAAATCGTTTAACAACCAGGTACCCGTTTTACTGTTGGGTGAACAGAGGCTACAGATTGATTGATGAAGATTAAGCCACCCAAAAGGTGGCACGGGCATGAATAGCCCGTAAGTGGTGGCCCTTTTGAGCCATTACCAGTATCAATAGATGATACTGGAGATCTGTGGAGGTGCGACTGCACCCTGCGTGACGGGAGATGTCTCCCGTGAGAGGCTACAGTTAAGGATTGGCGTTCCCAGACAATCTTCCCCGGCCAGGATACGAACCCAGGTCAAAGTGCTCGCGAAACGCCAGGCGAGTATGTTACCACTTCGCCACGAGAACAGTGGTAATCCACTCTCTCCTTCCCACTCTGTACCTCACCCCGTCCTCCTAAAATGAAAGTACTCGTGGTAAGTATTTGATGGACAGTACCAATATGTAGTGATGAACCACCAGCAAGTTGTCTTTTGTATTACTGAATTTGGAGAAACCGAAAATATTTTTTATAACAGTAACATAAATATTTAAGACCTAACCTAACATTTCCTACCAATCCTAACACCCGCTATCTTTGCCTTAATATATAGCACATAGATGTGCTATACTAGGTATAATAATATTTAAGGTTGGCCTATATCTATATTTTTTCCAAGACTATATAAAATTATTAGTACAAAAAGTGGTTTACTTTTTCGTCAACCACGAAAAGTCACTACTTTTCGGCAGTTCGTCAAGACATGTTGGTATTGCGTACTTATTTTTAGTTAGTTTAGTTCATTTATTATGCACCCCATACCCATCTTGTGGGCGGTAGTGGAAAGGGTTACAGAGGCACATAATGGGCTCAGGGACTGAACTCCACAATTCATTTAGCTAAGCAAGTTAGCAAAGCAAGTTCCGGAGTACGAGTGGGTTTAGTTAATCTTATAGACTCCGCGAGTTAACCTTTTCAGAGAACTTAAATAATGGCTTCAGGCCCAGGGAAGGACACTTGGGAACCCCTTCCCCTCTGTATGCCTCCACACCCGCCGCTGCCACCAACGCTAAGTGCTGGAAGCCCTACAACCTCAAGACTGGTTGTAGGTGACAATTCTTATTCTCAATCCCCCCTCCCCCCACAGACCCAAATCCACCCCCTTACACACACACACACACACACACACACACACACACACACACACACACACACACACACACACACACACACACACACACACACGGAATGCATTAGGAAGTGATGTGGTGGAGGCTGACTCCATACACAGTTTCAAGTGTAGATATGATAGAGCCCAATAGGCTCAGGAACCTGTACACCTGTTGATTGACGGTTGAGAGGCGGGACCAAAGAGCCAGAGCTCAACCCCCGCAAACACAACTAGGTAACCACACCCACACACACACACACACACTACGACAACCCATGACGTTCTTATTCAGTGGTGACAAAGCTAATTATATTACGAGTAACAAGAGACAACAATGAACGCAGCAATGACTTGACAACTCTGGCCTGGGCGGCACCAAGGTTCTCTTCCCTCCTACACTGTTGTCAGCAACTGCACCAAACACGGCCAAAACGTTACCGCCGCGGTAACCCTCGTCACATTAATTACCAGAGGATTCTGTTGTGGTAGTTAAGTAATCAAACTTTTTAAAGATGTTGGACAGTTCTGAAGACGGGGCTCTCCTCCCACAACTAAGAATGTAACCGATGGAGGACATGACGCTATGTTATGTATTAGTTATGTAGTTATTTAGTTATGTATTGACTCCTCTTACTGATCCTGCTTGATGGAGTTCTGAGAGTTGTGCTACTCCCCAAGCCCGGCCCGAGGCCAAGCTTGACTTGTGAGAGTTTGGTCCACCAGGCTGTTGCCTGGAGCGGCCCGCAGGCCCACATGCCCACATACCCACCACAGCCCGGTTGGTCCGACACTCCTCATAATCTAAGATGAAGTCTGACAAAGACCTTTTGTGCCCTCTGACATGCTTTTTTGCGCTACCGCTCACAGGATGAGTATGGGGTGCACAATAAACTAGCCACCTCCGACGGCAACAATCAAATCAAATCCTTGGAGAAAATGATCTAGTTTTCTCTTGAAGATGTCCACGGTTGTTCCGGCAATATGATCATGTTCCCAACTGCAAGTGGGAACATGACCACGTCATGTCAGATCTCTGACCTGGCCACGTCAGTCACCTCACAACCAAACAAGTACATTACTCTCAACCTGGTGTCAACAAGTACCGGGTTTAATGTGAACAAAAACAGCCGCCTGGAATACACCGACTTTAAAATCAGATGTAGTTGAATACACGGCAGTCAAGTCTAGGTACAGGAGGCATCGACACGAGTGGCACTAGGGTGAGGCAGTAATGCCAGTCTTGTGTGTAGAGGCAGTAGTCGCTGGCATGATAGATGACCAAAACGAACGAAGGAACGAACGAGCGAGCGAGCGTGCGTGTCACATATTTTCAACGACACATTGAAAATATGTGGCAATTACACCAGAATGAACTGGTGGAATTACGAGTTGGAGCAGTCACAACCAGGAAGACTGTTCAGAGATCGTACCCCGGCACCCCCCTCCCCCCCCCCCACCATGCGCCAACTTTGTCAATGCTTCCGGTGTGGTGTGCTTGACAGTCTGATTATTATAAACTGGTTGTGCTCGCAGCACCAAGACCGTAGGAGGTGCAACAGCCCACTGTTCATGCACATCATAAAAATAATTTAATGGACGTATTTTAACAGGACACCAAACTCGCGCAAGGCGGTGAACACATTCTCACTGAGGCATACGTCAGGCTGCGAGCAGCCGCATCTAACAGCCTGGTTGATCAGTCCAGGAACCAGGAGGCCTGGTCGACGACCGGGCCGCGGGGACACTAAGCCCCGGAAGCACCTCAAGGTAACCTTAAGGAGACGCTCGTCATACCTCAAGCCATATACCCCTTTGTCAACACTTGTCGATATATCTACACACGTGCATCTATCACCAGTTTAGAGAGGTTACTGCCGCAGTCCGGCCGGGGGTCAACTTATTATTATTAACATCTTTATTGACAAAATTAATTACAATTTTGCCTAATCTGAGGATTTTGATAGGTCTTATTAAAGTGAGGATAATGCTGGTATTCACTGTCACGCAGGACAGAGGGTCATACATAAGACAATAGGTCTAAACTGTAGGCTGAAGCACATATATATCATTGTTACAATCAATGTTTTAATGTATGGATATGTGAAAACAACTTTCGCTCTTATGGTGACGAGTTCAGTGATAAAGCTATTGCTGGCAGCAGCCCAGTTACAGCCCAGCTCCTGTGCCGGATAAGTCCACTACGGGCTCACCATAGCCTGTGCTACTTGCAACTTTGTGTTCCGAGTAGCTGAATATAACAATAACAATGGCAGCAGCCCGCAGGTCCATTTATCAACTCTACTGATCCGACCTTTCCTACAGAACCTTGTTCGGTTCTAAATTGAAAACTTCACGATTTGTTCCTATAATAAATCCTTACAGCAATGTTTGCTGGAAGAAGGTTGAACAAATCGAGGATCTCTAATATTTAGCATTCTTTGGCACCTCTACACTCTCGTTCAGCACCTTTCATCACATCTTTATCTCCAGTAATATTAAATTGTGGGCGGGCCCCAGGGTAGGGGGCGGGCCCCAGGGTAGGGGGCGGGCCCCCAAGGGTAGGGGCGGGCCCCAAGGGTAGGGGCGGGCCCCAAGGGTAGGGGCGGGCCCCAAGGGTAGGGGCGGGCCCCAAGGATAGGGGGCGGGCCCCAAGGATAGGGGGCGGGCCCCAAGGATAGGGGGCGGGCCCCAAGGATAGGGGGCGGGCCCCAAGGATAGGGGGCGGGCCCCAAGGATAGGGGGCGGGCCCCAAGGATAGGGGGCGGGCCCCAAGGATAGGGGGCGGGCCCCAAGGATAGGGGGCGGGCCCCAAGGATAGGGGGCGGGCCCCAAGGATAGGGGGCGGGCCCCAAGGATAGGGGGCGGGCCCCAAGGATAGGGGGCGGGCCCCAAGGATAGGGGGCGGGCCCCAAGGTAGGGGGCGGGCCCCAAGGTAGGGGGCGGGCCCCAAGGATAGGGGGCGGGCCCCAAGGATAGGGGGCGGGCCCCAAGGATAGGGGGCGGGCCCCAAGGGTAGGGGCGGGACCCAAGGTAGGGGGCGGGCCCCAGGGTAGGGGGCGGGCCCCAAGGGTAGGGGCGGGCCCCAAGGGTAGGGGCGGGCCCCAAGGGTAGGGGGCGGGCCCCAAGGGTAGGGGGCGGGCCCCAAGGGTAGGGGGCGGGCCCCAAGGTAGGGGGCGGGCCCCAAGGTAGGGGGCGGGCCCCAAGGTAGGGGGCGGGCCCCAAGGTAGGGGGCGGGCCCCAAGGTAGGGGGCGGGCCCCAAGGTAGGGGGCGGGCCCCAAGGCAGGCGTTCCAATAGGAAGCAGCAAACATTGTGGCGTTAAGCAAGAGTGAGTAGTATCGATTGTTGAGGCGAGTGTCGGCCGTGGCTGCCACCACCACCACCACCGCCGCCGCCCTGACGCCTGACAGCTGGGTGGACAGCGCTTCGGATTCGAAGTCCTGAGGATCCGGGTTCGATCCCCGGTGGAGACGGAGACAAATGGGCAAAATGTTTCTTCCACCCTGATGCCCCTGTTACCTAGCAGTAGATAGGTACCTGGGATTTAGACAGCAGCTACGGGCTGCTTCCTGGGGGGGTGGAGGCCTGGTCGAGGACCGGGCCGCGGGGACACTAAGCCCCGAAATCATCAAGAAAACATCAAGATAACCCTTATCTCTAACAGTGGACCCCCCCCCCTTTTTCAGTCCCCTCAGCCCCCCACCCCCACCCCGAAGGCCCACTTCCACAACAATGTCTATACTGCATAAGCGTCTGTTCCTTATTCTTAAGCTGCCTATCTTTACATCCTTCACGGCGGTGATTATCCTTTCAACCCGCACCTGCTCTCACCCCGACGACCATCCAAGCTCCCTCCACCTGCGTGAACTGTTCATCATACTGACACCGCTGTTCTCCGTTCAGTTTTGTCTAGCACGTACGGTTTTTACCTAGACCATCGTTACGCAGTCCAGCAGACCTGGCTCATGTAGTCCAGGAGGAGGTTGAGGCCCCCGGCCTTCCTCCACACAGCCGCAGACAGCCACCAGCGTCACACCTGCCGAGATGATGTTCCCTGCCGGGGCAGCATCCCTGCCGGGGCAGCATCCCAGCATGGCGGCTGCTATCCGGCCTCACTATAATCTCCAACCTCACCACCGCCTCTGCTCCAGGCGCTCTCCAGGCGCTCTTCAGGCGTTTTGTGCTGGTAAGCAGGACAAAAGTATGTGTCAACATAAGCAAGTATGTGGCAACATAAGCATCACCATCAAGTGTTGGTTGCCCCTATTCACGTTACCTTGAGGTTATCTTGAGGTGCTTCCGGGGCTTAGCGTCCCCGGGCCCGGTCGTCGACCAGGCCTCCTTGTTGCTGGAATGGCCAACCAGGCTGTTGGACCCGGCTGCTCGCAGACTGACGTGTGAATCTCAGCCTGGTTGATCAGGTATCCTTTGGAAGTGCTTATCCAGTTCTGTCTTGAACACTGTGAGGGGTCGGCCAGTTATGCCCCTTATGTGTAGTGGAAGCGTGTTGAACAGTCTCCGGCCTCTGATGTTGATAGAGTTCTCTCTCAGAGTACCTGTTGCACCTCTGCTTTTCAACGGGGGTATTCTGCACATCCTGCCATGTCTTCTGGTTTCATGAGATGTTATTTCTGTGTACAGGTTTGGGACCAGCCCCACTACTATTTTTCACGTGTAAATTATTATGTATCTCTCCCGCCTGCGCTCAAGGGAGTACAGTTTTAGGCTCTTTAGTCGGTCCCAATAGTGTGGATGTTTTACTGAGTGGATTCTAGCAGTAAAGAATCTCTGCACGCTCTCCAGGTCAGCAATTTCTCCAGCTTTGAAAGGGGCTGTTATTGTGCAGCAGTACTCCACTCTAGACAGCACTAGCGTCTTGAAAGGTATCATCATCGGTATAGCATCTCTAGTGTGTCATTTGTCTTGCAGTTGTGACGGCTACTTTATCGTGTTCTCTAAAGGTAAGGTCTTCCGACATGAGTACACCCAAATCCTTTACCTTGCCTTTTCGTTTTATGTTATGATTTGACCGAGTTTTGTACGTAGTTTCCGTTTTTATCTTTTCATTTCTTCCGCAGCGCATGAGCTGGAGGGAGGGAGGAAATTATCAAGGGAAAGCGCCAAGCTAAATGGCGCCAAATTGTTAGGCGGAGGGTGGCATAAACTTTACGTCGTCCCCCCCCCCCTCTACCCTCTACTGGTGTGGGTTTGGTGGGGGGGGGGGGGCGGTAGTCAAAACTGGAAGCCACCCAACGCCGCTAAGGGTCACCAGCCCAAACTTTTGTAAGCCTAGAGATAAAACAACGGGTAATCCGATCACAACGCACGAAGCGCTCGCTGTGCACTTGAGGATTAAAACTGGTAAGTGGGGCTCCAATTTTGAGAGGCACTCTGGTACCAGCGTTCCTCTCAAATAATTGCTTGCAAGACTACGAGACATTTGAATAATGTGGGAAATAACCTTGAACAATAGGGGTGCAAGCAGTATTCTACGGGGACAATTTCATATACATTAAAAGCGCAAGGTGAACCAATCTTAAGGTTATCTTGAGATGATTCCGGGGCTTTAGTGTCCCCGCGGCCCGGTCCTCGACCAGGCCTCCACCCCTAGGAAGCAGCCTGTGACAGCTAACTCCCAGGTACCTATTTACTGCAAGGTAACAGGGGCATAGGGTGAAAGAAACTCTGCCCATTGTTTCTCGCTGGCGCCCGGCATAGAACCCGGGACCACAGGATCACGCGCCCAGTGTTCTGTCCGCTCAGCCGCCGGCTCCAAAGAGTGAAATTGATACACACACACAAGAGTACACTCCCAACTGGCTTGTGAGGAGCAGCACCAGCAACTAAGAGTCTGGTTGATCAGAATGTCAAACAGGAGACAAAATCAGGAATCGGGGCAGCGAGGGCACGCATCTCTGGGAACCAGCTTAAAGTAGGCTCAAGTAATGACTCTCAGATGTCAACGAGGTAATAAGGAATATAAGCGACTGCAGTAAGGTGGCATCCGTAACCCTGACCGAGTAATTGTCATCTTCACTAACGAGGCGAGCTGCAATTATCTCCCCTCCTCCCTTCCCTTCTCTCGCCAGCTCTCTTACAGCGGAGCTCTACAATCAATACTTGACAGTGTTTCCACACAAGGTGACGACGGCTCTGTGTGTGTGTGTGTGTGTGTGTGTGTGTGTGTGTGTGTGTGGGGGGGGGGGGGGGTGTATTCACCTAGTTGTGCTTGCGGGGGTTGAGCTCTGCTCCTTCGGCCCGCCTCTCAATTGTCAAATCAACTGTTACTAACTATTATTTTTTTTCCACACCACACCCCCCCCCCCAGGAAGCAGCCTGTGACACCTGACTAGCTCCCAGGTACCTATTTACTGTTAGGTAACAGGGGCATAGGGTGAAAGAAACTCTGTCCACCGTTTCTCGCGGGCGCCCGGGATCGAATCCGGGACCACAGGATCACGCGTCCAGTGTTCAGTCCGCTCAGCCGCCGGCTCCCTAAGGAGTAAGGTAAGGGGTAAGTTAGGGGTAAGGTGACTGGCGAGGACAACAGCATGAAGGAGAGTCCAGTATGCATGATGCGCACACTCACAAGGTCTAGGTCATCCCGCAAGTCTTGGAGGGTATACCTCATATACCTTACCTTGAGGCTACCGTGAGGTGCTTCCGGGGCTTAGCGTCCCCGCGGCCCGGTCGTCGACTATTACAGACTACAGACTATTACAGACAGTATTACGGTATTACAAACTCTCACGCTTAATCCAGACAGTATGTCACACTACCGTCACCAGGCCAAGTTTGCCGTCTTCCAACCAAGGTCATTATTTACAAACCCGTTAAAACACAATGTTTCCATTCATTTAATTATTACATTCCCCCCTCACTGGTGAGAGTAGACAGGCCAGAAGCCTTCCAGTGTGCTCCGTGGGTCACTACGGTAGTGCACGGCCCTCAAGCTAGCGAAAAGCTAGTTAAACCTAGAGGTAACATGCGCGCTGGGAGCCGCCACCCTGGCGCTACCTATGGTAGCGGAAGATCCCCCCCCCCTGGCGCTACCTATGGTAGCGGAAGATCCCCCCCCCCCTGGCGCTACCTATGGTAGCGGAAGATCCCCCCCCCTGGAGCTACCTATGGTAGCGGAAGATCCCCCCCCCCTGGCGCTACCTATGGTAGCGGAAGATCCCCCCCCCTGGCGCTACCTATGGTAGCGGAAGATCCCCCCCCCCTGGCGCTACCTATGGTAGCGGAAGATCCCCCCCCCCCCTGGCGCTACCTATGGTAGCGGAAGATCCCCCCCCTGGCGCTACCTATGGTAGCGGAAGATCCCCCCCCACTGGCGCTACCTATAGTAGCGGAAGATCCCCCCCCCCCCTTGGCGCTACCTATGGTAGCGGAAGATCCCCCCCCCCTGGAGCTACCTATGGTAGCCCCAGGGGGGGGGGGACTTGCTACAATGACCCAGGCAAACTCTAATCATAATGTTTTGAAGCTAGAGACATTTTTCCAACTCCTGGCCCGGCTCCAGGAGGAAAGGTTGTACGTGCTCAAGTTAACGTGGAGCCTGGCGAATCCTAAAGAGCCGGAGATTAAACAAAACATCAAGTTTCCTCCAGGATATTGCCGAGATGCCCCCCCCCCCCGGTCGGTCGGCCGAGCGGACAGCACACTGGACTTGTGATCCTGTGGTCCTGGGTTCGATCCCAGGCGCCGGCGAGAAACAATGGGCAGAGCTTCTTTCACCCTATGCCCCTGTTACCTAGCAGTAAAATAGGTACCTGGGTGTTAGTCAGCTGTCATGGGGTGCTTCCTGGGGGTGGAGGCCTGGCCGAGGACCGGGCCGCGGGGACACTAAAAAGCCCCGAAATCATCTCAAGATAACACCCCCCTCTTCGCAACTTGTGCCACCATTCCCTAAACTAGAGAAACCTTAAACCCTTGCCAGCAATCGTCGCCGCCGCCCTCCAGGATCACAACATAACAATCCGTATGCAGGCGATGAGTCACAATAACGTGGCTAAAGTATGTTGCCCAAACCACACACTAGAAGGTGAAGGGACGTCGACGAGAATGGTTCAGGACGGACCGAAACGTCGTCGTCCCTTCACCTTCTAGTGTGTGGTCTAGTCAACACATAACAATCCCCCCCCCTTAAAGATCGAAAGAGAGCCTGTGCCACAGTGATATATTAATTTTGAGTCCTCAGTTACTTAATCTTGGCGAAGGAAGGAGCTCTAATGTAGAGCATCACTAGGGACCTCAGCATCGAGACATGTAAATACTAAAGGAATGACCAACAAACGTCGGTAGAAGTCTCCCCAGAAGCCAGATAGACCCCTTATTCCCCCCCCCCCCCACACACACACACACACAAAAACACGTACGTTTGTTCCCCTTCACTAACAACAAACACCCAGCCCCTCCCCCTCCCTCCCACAAGGCAAGTGGCTCATCCACCCTGCCAACCATCATTCCGGCTTCACGACTATATCATCCGTGTTGCAAGGCGGATGACAGGGTACAAGGACGGTGTTCTCAATGATGCAGGTGGGTGGGTGACAGAAGATAGGTGGGTGGGTGGGTGACGGGATGAAGGTGGGTGGCGGATACTAACTGGAGACAAGAGATGGATGGCAGGAGAAGGGGGGGGGCGGTGATGCTCTGGGGTTGAAGACAAGAGCGGGGCCCTGAGAGCGGGGCCCTGAGAGCGCGCTCTGTGGGAGTTAAACAATTCAAAGTTTGTTGTTAAACTTACAAATGGTGACAAAATTTGGTCGTCAAGAAATTCCCAAAGTTTCGCAAGTTCAACTTGCTGGGTAATAGGTGTTTTATAGACTATGGAAACTATTACCTGTAGTTTGCCTGCAGTCTGCTCTACTCCGAACTGGGTCCAGGGTTGTCTTGTGGTAAAATCTTAAAGGGCGTTGCTTGGAGGTGCCTGCAGGCCCACACCCCAGTTGGTCCGGCACTTACTGCCACAACTTGTCCAACCGCCTCTGAAAACCTCTACTGGTATTCTGGCAATATTTCTTATTTGGTGGGAAGAAGTTTAAGAGCATCTCGGTACTCCCCGTGTATGTCACCTGATACGCCTTTCTCCTTTGTTGAGGGTACATCTTTGAGAGCTTTCAGACCGTCCCAGTAGCTTAGGTGATTTTTTTGCTGTATGTATGTATGTATGCGTGCCGTCCAGCAGTCGAACATTTTGCAATGGCGGCGTCTTATTGTGTTGCAGAAGGTGCGTACTCCACACTAGGGTAATGGTGCTCCCTTCAGGAGGCACCCGTGTCATGCAGACACTGACCTGATTCTTGAGAGGCACTTTGAATAGTTTGGGCGATTGAAGAGCAAACATCTCAAAGTGTTGGTGATAAGGTGTGCTGGTGGGAGAGGGGCGGGTGCCACACGGGGCGGGGTGCCACACGGGGCGGGGTGCCACACGGGGCGGGGTGCCACACGGGGCGGGGTGCCACACGGGGCGGCTGACGAGGGGTGTCTGAGGTGCGCCTGGCCGCCGGGACCTGCAACAACACACTAAGCCCTTCATGTTGCTCTGTACCTTGTGTGCATTCCTGGGATCAATAATGTCCTCGCGGCCCCGTCTCTGACCAGGCCTCCTGGTTTGTAGTCTGGTCAACCAGGCTGTTAGACGCCGCAGCTCGCAGTCTTGACCTATGAATCATGCACTGGTTGATCAGGTATTTATCAAGTTCTCCTTTGAACGCCTTGAGGGGTTGGGGTCCTCCTTATGTTTAGAGGCGAGTTCTGAACAGTCTTGGGCCCTTAATGTTGATAGAACTGTACTTCTCCTTTTCATCAGGGATATTTTCCATATCCGGACATGCCTTCTGCCCTCGTGAGGAGTTATTTCCCTGTGCTGGTTAAGAACCAGTGCCACTTAATATTTTTAATGTAAATTATTGTATTTCTCGCGCTTCAAGAGGAAACTAGATTTATTCCTCCAAGGAGTGCCGGACCAACCGGGCTGTGGTGGGTATGTGGGTCTGCTGGCCGCTCCAAGCAACAGCCTAGTGGACCAAACTCTCTCAAGTTTCTTCTACTCCCCAAGCCCGGCCCGAGGCTTGGGGAGTAGAAGAACTCCCAGAACCCCATCAACCAGGTATAATATCGTTTGAGGAACTGTAAACGTTCAGATGGTTTATTGAATGGATTCGGGCAGTGCATCTAAGATCCCTGCACGTTCTCCAGCGTAGGATGGACAAGAACCCTGGAAACACAAACCGAAACTGTCTCTATTTTCCGCTTGTTACAACTTGTAATAAAGTTGTTACATCTTGCCTTAACGTGTTTATGACGTATTAGAACGTTGCTATATTGGTTGTTATAACTGGTTAGGAGGTGTTAAAACTTGTTTGAACGTTGTACCAACGTTGTAGTTTCGGTGTGTGTTTGGCGGGAATATTCCACCCTAGAGTGCGTTAATATCTCAAGTACCACCATTGGTTTGGTAGCCTTTGTTTTGAAAGCGTGATGGAGGATGACTGGCGAAAAGCAAGTTATGATGAGTTATCAAACAACAAACACCTTATGGAAGCAAGACAATAGCGGTTCTCATCGTAACGGAAGGAGGTCAAAGATCAGCTGCAGGAATCTGACGAAGGAGCTGGTGGACCTGACAGGCTCTCACTATGGATCCTAAAAGGAAGCTGCAGACAGTGCGCGCCAAACTCTCTATGAGGTCTTCGATTATCGCCAAATGATAGATAGGGCGACAATGTTTGGGTCGAGCAGTGACGTAACCAGACACTGAAGAGCCACAGGAATGTGAGTAAACACTTCGGTGTAAGGGCAGTAAACAAGCGGAACCAACTAGAAGAGCAAATAATAGAGGCCGCCAATGGGAAAGGAGGGGCCCCAGGAGTTGAAGCTCGGTCTTGCAAACTACGCTAAGTAGACTCTCCAACACGGTACATTGTCCGTGGAGGATCCTGCAGGGTACCAGGAGATACATTAGAAATGATGTTAAAAGGAAGATAAAAGGAGTGGAGAGATCTGGAGTGTGCAGGAACTGGTGGTACTCACCTAGTTGTGCTTACATGGGGGGGGGGGGGGTGTTTGAGCTTCGGCTCATTGGTCCCGTCTTTCAACTGTCAATCAACTGATGTACAGCTTCCCGAACCTACTGGGCTCCATCATATCTACATTTGAAACTGTGTATGGAGTCAGCCTCCACCACATCCCTGCCAAGTGGATGTGCTAACTACCCTCACACTGAAAAAATATCTTTCTAATGTGTGTGTGTGACTCATTTGGGTACTAGGTTTCCACCTGTGTCCCCTTGTTCTTGTTCCGTCTATGTTAAAGAGTGTCTTTGTCTATCCTGTCAATTCCTCTGAGAATTTTGTAGGTGGTTATCATGTCTCCTCTAACTCTGGAAGACAGAGACGTGAGGTTAAATTTCAGTAGCCTTTCCTCGTAACTCGTACCTCTTAGCTCTGGGACTGGTGGCCTACGAGGGATGTGGCCTGCCATATCCAGTGGATAATTATTATATAGACATATACAATATGAAGACATTCAGAGTGCGCGAGCAAGAGAGGAGAGAGAGGGGGAGAGGGTGAGGGGGGAGAGGGTGAGGGGGGAGAGGGTGAGGGGGAGAGAGTGAGGGGGGAGAGGGTGAGGGGGAGAGGGGGAGAGGGTGAGGGGGGAGAGGGTGAGGGGGGAGAGGGTGAGGGGGGAGAGGGTGAGGGGGGAGAGGGTGAGGGGGAGAGGGTGAGGGGGAGAGGGTGAGGGGGGAGAGGGTGAGGGGGGAGAGGGTGAGGGGGAGAAAGTGAGGGGGAGAGGGTAGAGGGGAGAGGGTAGAGGGGAGAGGGTAGAGGGGAGAGGGTGAGGGGAGAGGGGTCAGCTAGGGAGGACAAGATCCGGCGATCAATACCGATGAAATATTGGGTAAGAGTTGAGGAGATACAGCCCCCACACTCAGTGTACTCAAGCACCAACACCTCTACACAACTGGACCGTACACCTGCTGCTGCTGCTGTTGTTATTAACTTAATAAAAAAAGAAAACTGACCTCAGAAGACGAGTCAAGAACATGAAAATACGTATAGCGCGTCGTGTACACTTCTTAATCCAACATTTCTGGGGAAACGACAGCAAACTCAAATACCTCTTGTCTCCTCACAGGATTTGATGGGCATTGAAAACACTGCCCACGAAATGTCAAATAAGGCTGCGGGATTTTTTTTATTTATTTATTTCAGACCTAACAGCGGAAATTGGTTTTTTTCATATCAAAAGTTTGCAAATGATGCAACACTAATGAGGTGAATCAACAAAGATGGACCGTGATGGATCTTCACAAAGGGATCTTTACACTCCAGAGGTCTGGAAAATGATTGCAAGAATTTAACCAAGCCAAATGTAATTTAAGAAGGTGTAAGAAGATCTGTACAACGGTCAATGAAGAAGGCTAAACATTATTGCATCAGAAAAGAAGAAAGCCAAATCAGTGGACACAGTCCCATAACCAATGGAATACACCCACACCCACACACACACACCTGAGTAATGTCGCCGGAACATACCAAACTGGCCAATGTTTGTTACCATTTAGAAATCTGGACTAATGTACCTTCAAAGTCCAGAACACACCGCGGTTGTTCAACGTCCTCCCAGCGACTATAAGAAATATTGCCGGAATAACCGTGGACATCTTCAAGATAAAACTGTACTGTTTTCTAAGACAAGTTCCGGATCAGCCGGGCTGTGGTGGATATGTGGCCCTGCGGGCCGCTCCAAGCAACAGCCTGGTGGACCAAACTCTCACAAGTCAAGCCTGGCCTCGGGCCGGGCTTGGCGAGTAGACTCTCAGAACCCCACCAACCAGGTATCAACCAGGTATGTCCCCCATACAGGAAGAATGGAAGAGATGAAGTAGACATAATAGCGATTTGCAACAATCTAATGACAATTCACACACTGGAAAACCATTGTTCAAATCAGGAACTGCAAGATAATAAGGCACAGATTGAAACTGAGGAGACAAGTGTGTCAGCGAAGGCTGAAAGAAGTATATACTTCAGCGTTCACAGTTGTCAATTCAATGTGCTAGAAAAACAGTTGTGAATGCGTTAAGACCAGTGGGAACCGAGCCATTGGACTGCAAGACAGTGTTGTGTAGCCGATGACTGTCAAATGAGGCCTGGAACACTAGATATACATCTCTGCTTCTATACGCCACCCCTGAGCCTACACCCACTGGTTGGTTGATACCTGCTTTATGGGGTTCTAGGAGTTCTACTCCCAAAGCCCGGCCCGAGGCCAGGCTTGACTTGTGAGAGTTTGGTCCACCAGGCCCGCCGGCCCACATATCCACCACAGCCCGGTTGGTCCGATACTCCTTGGAGAAAACAGGTCTAGTTTTTTCTTGAAAATGTCCACGGTTGTTCCGGCATTATTTCTGATGCTCGCTGGGAGGATGTTTAACAACCTCGGACCTCTGATGTTTATAAAAGTGTTCTCTGTGCCTATGGCACCCCTGCTCTTCACTGGTTCTATTCTGCATTTTCTTCCATATCGTTCACTCCAGTACGTTGTTACTTTACTGTGCAGATTTGGTACTTGGCCCTCCAGTATTTTCCACGTGTATATTATTTGGTATCTCTCTCGTCTCCTTTCTAGTGAGTACATTTGGAGAGCTTAGAGACGATCCCAATAATTTAGATGCCTTATCTCGTCTATGCGTGCCGTATATGTTCTCTACATTCCCGGCTCTATACGCCACCCTGTCCGTACATCTCACACCAGACCCTACGCCACCCTGTCCGTACATCTCACACCAGACCCTACGCCACACTGTCCGTACATCTCACACCAGACCCTACGCCACCCTGTCCGTACATCTCACACCAGACCCTACGCCACCTGTCCGTACATCTCACACCAGACCCTACGCCACCCTGTCCGTACATCTCACACCAGACCCTACGCCACCCTGTCCGTACATCTCACACCAGACCCTACGCCACCCTGTCCGTACATCTCACACCAGACCCTACGCCACCCTGTCCGTACATCTGACACCAGACCCTACGCCACACACTGGCCATGGGTTTTGAAGTGAAGTGTTGCCCGAGTGAGTGTTACAACACTGACCCCGTTGTGCACGCTCGCATACACAGTGGCCGCACACCTGCCAACCCCCAGCCACGTGTTACATCAATATTCTAACCTCCACCACACACCTAACATTGAACGTCACATATTTAAATACACTCGTCTATTTTAGCCATCAGTGGGAGTAGAACGGGACGAAGGCTTCTCATATGAAGCAAATATATTTCAACTGCTCTTCCGATAGCCAAGAGAAAATAATGTTCAACCCTGACAAGTTCAGGAAGGAACGAACTATCAGGGGGTAAGCGCCAAGCCATTACGACTATATAGCACTTGGAAGGGGTCAGGATAAGGATTTGGGATAGGACGGGAGGCAGGAATGGTGTCCAACCACTTGGACGGTCGGGGATTGAACGCAGACCTGTATGAAGCGAGACCGTCGCTCTACCGTCCAGCCCAAGTGGTTGGACGTGACAAGTTCAGACTACTGTGTTCAGACAGTCCCGTCTTTCCTCAGAACAGTGGACAACAAGATCATCTAATTATACTAATGAGTGTCTTGCAAGCACTGGGCCCTCACACCCGGGATACTATACGCTCCTTGTACTCTAAACTAAAGTGGTAACATTACATACGAGTGAGGATTATGGATGGAACCACCATACAAAGTATTGATACATGGCAGAAAGAGAGGCAAGGTAACCCCACGAGGAAGGCACCGGTCTTCATTGAAATATTCAAGTAACGGGACTCCCAAGAGGCTTAGTTTACCACACTCTTCCTAAGACCTTGGGAAGAAGCCTTACAGACGGCAGCCTCGACATCCTTAGATCTGAAATCAATTACGGTACCCACCTTCTCCCACGCTACGTATCCATTATTACAGACCAACCAGGCTGTGGTGGATATGTGGGCCTGCAAGCCGCTCCAAGAACCGGAATTCAAGATCAAAAAGATCAAGATCAATCCCCCAAGCTTGGCCCCAGGCCTGGCTTGGGAAGCAAAACAACTCTCGAAACCGACTTCAGGTAAACAACAAGCGGCCAAGTCACTCATAACATGAGAATAGGCGGGAACTACAGGAGGTCTATTTGGCCAATGCGAGGAAGCTCCTATTTATACTTGTTTTTTCTGAACATAAAAACATTTATACAGCTAGCCTGAACTATATGAAGAGTGGCACAATTTGTGTGAAGATACCAACACTTCTTTTCAGGCACGACGGTGGGTCACACACACACACACACACACACACACACACACACACACACACACACACACACACACACACACACACACACACACACACACACACACTTAGCCTGCATGGTACAGTAATGAATTATGAGGATATCCTCAATACACAGTGATTGTAAAGCTCCAGGTACCTCATACCAGCAGGGCAGGTGGTAGCATGACTGGACACTCAATACTGTAGTGTGAGTGAACACAACACAGTCGCTGATCACAGTTTTCGCATGCAATGTTCAGGGTTGTGGTACACAGTACTTTCAGGTTCCTCCCCTCCCTACCTGCCAACGTTAAGGGTAGCCCAACCTGGTTTAACTCCGAGGATCAACGTCACACTGGCCCGGTTTCTAATCCGGCCTCTGGTTAGTCGTCTAAGTTTCGCGAGAAAAACACGAATAATTAGTCTGAACATCGACTATAAAATCTACTTCAAGAAGCTGTTTACTCTCCCTCTCGAATTCTTCAGTCGGAAGCAGACAAAAACAGACAACTTCATCCACTCTTAACCCGTGTTAAAGAGTCTCACTACTCACCAAAACCACAAAGATCTGAACACATCATTTCTTTGTCACTGGCAACAATATTCAGGCTTCTCAAAAAACAAAAATTCATTTACCTTCTATACTCCAAAAATGGCAACATTCTGCCCAGCAGCGTTAGATCTTATGGTGACAAAAGAGGCGAGAGTAAAGAGAGGACCCTCCGACCTCCCCACCTTCTGCAGCCACAAAAAAAAAATAAAGAATCAAAGTGCCCCCGACCACAGAGATGAGATGAATTTTGCCTCCCTTAAGAATTCCTGATTCGATCTCTTTTCGATCTCGATTTAATTATTATTATCCCGTATTAACATTAACCATTTAGTACTTGTAAATATATAAGCCCAACACACACACACACACACACACACACACACACACACACACACACACACACACACACACACACACACACACACACACACACACAGAGCTTCACTAAACAACAACAAACATCCAGCGAGATGCCGTAACACCAAGCCTGTACATAATCCCCTGTATTACCCCTCAGTACAATTACTTTATTTGGCTACTGATCCCTCCAGCTACACTAAATTAATTTGGTTTCCGAACCTACTGTCACCTGAATCTCTAACCCTGTCCATGGAGGACAGAAGAAAATGTATATATGCTGGTTAGCATTGTAAATGTGTGGCCACGTCTGTGGTAGAAAATAATAAAAAAAAACTGAATCCCGTCTCTAGATTGATCCTGAAGGTACCACCCAGAGACAACGGAATGAGTCTGATAATTATGCCAAGACATAAGACGGCACAAGGCTGAGACCTGCATGAAGGCACATGACATCTTAACTATGGATAGGGAGATGCTACAGTTTCCACCACGTTGTGTAAACGAGTACGTTAGTCAAATGCAGGCGACGAGTCACAATAACGTGGCTAAATTATGTTGACCAGACCACACACTCGAAGGTGAAGGGTCGACTACGTTTCGGTCCGTCCTGGACTATTCTCAAGTCGATGGAGAATGACTTGAGAATGGTCTAGGACGGACCGAAACGTCGTCGTCCCTTCACCTTCTAGTGTGTGGTCTGGTCAACATACGTTAGTCAAATACCATAACAGTTTATAGACGCTCATAATCTTGTAGGTAATTAAAATAAACCATGCAATAGATTTATGTGGAAATAACAGTAGTTGTAAACTATGTTGGCCTAGATGTTTGGAGAGTCGTGGGCCAACTTGCATTTGTTCTAGACGGAAAGTGAACGGAATGAAGACGGTCGTAAAACTACAAGATGAAGTTATTAGGGAGTGAGAATACAAGTATCGTAATATTAATGGTAGATTCAAAAGCCTGAAAGAAAGTATAACTGTAAGTGACGTATATGGGGGCGTTCAGGCTGTTCTTAAGAGATGATCTTATCTTTCCTACGGGCTCGCCATAGCCCGTGCTACTCGGAACTTTGTTCCAGGTAGCGAACCTTTAACAACAACAATATCTGAGACATAGAAAGCCTACGTTAAGAGTTTCTGTTAAGGCTGTAAACACTGCATTTGCTTTCTCACCTGTAGAGGAGAAGAACGGAAGCGAAGCCGATGCCCAAGAAGAAAGAAGAGAGGAAAAAGAGGGCGAGGGATGGAGAGAGAGAGAGAGGAGAGAGGAGAGAGGAGAGAGGAGAGAGAGAGAGAGAGAGAGAGAGAGACAGTTGGGAAGGTGGAGGTGGGTGCCACAACTGGCCGTGGCATTAATAATTGAAGTGGAGAAGTCCGCCAGCCTGACTGACTCCACATAGTCTTGTCCCCCCCCCCCTCCCCCGCCCTTGAACGACCTAGTTCCTAGGATTAAACTACTGTACACAATAACATCACTAAATACAAATGTAGACCACAGTGAGGAGACGGAGTACAAGAGCACATGAGTACAGTGCTCGGAGTACAGTGAGCTGTTACTCCGAGCGGCTGAGTGGACAGAACACTGGACGCGTGATCCTGTGGTCCCGGGGTCGATCCCGGGCGCCGGCGAGAAACGATGGCCACAGTTTCTTTCACTCTGATGAGTCAGCTGTCACGGGCTGCTTCCTGGGGGGTGGAGGCCTGGTCAAAGACCGGGCCGCGGGGACACTAAGCCCCGAAATAACCTCAAGATACTCTGGGATGACGGGTGGAGGCGCTGTACCTCCTCCCACCTGTAGTCACTGGGGCCCGGGGCACTCTCTCCCTCACAATATTAAATGTTGCGTTTGGCGCACATCAAACATATAGAATGTCACCAAGCTACCCTCACATACTTCGCAGGCTCTCATCAACACGAGAAAAAGTGCAAATATTGTGGATGACCAAATAAATATTCCCTCATTGTTTATTAAAACTAAATAGTGGCTGACAGCTTGCTCAAGAAACCTACGAAATAAATCTGTCACTGCTAGATGCAGCCAAAGTAAGTTCATTCATCAAAAGCCTACAATTAATGGCACCTATTCCCAGGAATGAGATAAAACTAATCCTTTAACAAAGAACAAAATAAAATGTTGCAGTACTTTTGAAGTACTAAAATACAATCACAAACGCTCTATTCAAATAATTATTGTGTTATGGTAGCCTGTGTGCTTACCTATATGTATGAATGTATTCACCTGTGTGTCCAGGGCGAGCTTTAGCTCCTGTGATAAGCCATTCAGCTGCCGGTCGCCTAACGCACTGGCTTGCGACCCGCCTAATACCTAGCTGGTTCTGGAAACTCTGTACCTGGTTAATACCTGGTTCGATGGGGTTCTGGGAGTTGTTCTACTCCCCAAGCCCGGCCCGAGGCCAGGCTTGACTTGTGAGAGTTTGGTCCACTAGGCTGTTGCTTGGAGCGGCCCGCAGGCCCACATACCCACCCACAGCCCGGTTGGTCCGGCACTCCTTGGAGGAATAAATCTAGTTTCCTCTTGAAAATGTCCACGGTTGTTCCGGCAATATTTCGTACACAGCTTGCCTCAACCACCTCCCTCTCACACCACTTGCCACTTCCTCACCACTTTTACACTCAAGTGCATCTTTATACATCCCAACATCTCATGTTCTTCTGGGTTCCACCCATGATCTCTAGTCGTGAACTGTTCATGCAGGCACTGTGGGTGTTGGGGGAGATGTGTTGGTGAGGGCGCCAGTGACGCGCTCTGTTGAGAGGGAAGGGCCCATAGGAAGTAACTTCCTCTTGGTAATAATGACTAACAGGCCACTATTAGCACCACCACCACCACCACCTGCCAGCCTCCAGCAACCAGCTACTGTCAACGCCAAGACTAGCTGCCAGTCAAACACCAGTTCATCATTAAGTAATTGTACCACCGGTGTCCATCAGTCGACACCTGTCATTAGCATTATGACTGGTCCCATACAAACCATGTCTCTCGCTGTCCGCTAGAGATCAAACACGTGTAGTGGTGTGTGCCTGACACCGCATTGAACGTCACCATGCATCATCAAAATGTCCCATCACACACAACATGGAAGTGAACACGCATGCCCTCTCCCTCCCCTCAGAGCACAGGTGCACCATGATATATTTACACGTGAATGCAAGTGTTTGCAGCACCTGCATTATCCTGGTGCGTGTCACCAGCCAGGCAAGAGTGGGCACCAGCCCGCTGCCACTCCAAGCATACAAATAAATCGCTACGATTAAGTTCCAGCGATTGAAGGAAAGTAAAGCAACACTTGCTTGTCCGCTCGCCCGCCTCCAACATTCATCGCCATCCCCAACATTGCAGGCGATGAGTCACAATAACGTGGCTGAAGTATGTTGACCAGACCACACACTAAAAGTTGAAGCGACGACGTTTCGGTCCGTCTTGGATCATTCTCAAGTCTTGAGAATGGTCCAGGACGGACCGAAACGTCGTCGCTTCAACTTCTAGTGTGTGGTCTGGTCAATATCCCCAACATTCACCTGTGTAGACAGCACAATCACACCGTCACAGAAGATACAGACACCGAGGTAAGCAAATGGATACTAAAAGTACACACTTGAGTAACAGCCAACCTTCCTTTCACTGGGGGAAACTGGGCTAACATCCTCAGTTCACTGAAGAGAATCCCTGGTACAGAACCACTACAATCTGGTCATCAAAGTCATCTGAAGGCGACTCGGAGGTCATCAAGCAGTGTGCAAGACTGCATGTACCCGAGGTTAACGAGTCTAAGATCACAAGAGCACAAGGGAGAAAAAGGCACAAGGAAGGGGGGAGGAAAGAGAAGGAGAAATGGAGTGAAGAGGGAGCTGGAAAACGGGGGGAAAGGAAGAGGGAGAAAGATGGGGGAGAGGGAAGGGAATGGTTGGCGGACAAAGGCAGCCACCTGGGAGAGCAAGACAAGTGAGAGAGGGCAAGACCCAGGCGTGACCAAGACGCCAGGCCGCCACCTCACCCCACACATAACTACACCCACGAAGAATAACTTGGACGAGAACAACCCATGAACACTTCGAAACAGTTGCACGAACGCCCAAAAATCAGACACACGAAGATGATTATGGGTCAAGATGAACCAGCCTATATACTCTGGCAGATAATGTAGCAAGAACGACCAAGTAGCCAGTGGTGGTAGAATTCAATTCGTTATTATGCACCCCATACCCATATCCCGTGGGCGGTGGTATAAAGGGTTACAGAGGCACATAATTGGTTCAGGAACTGAACCACATAGTTCGTTTAGCTAAGCAGGTAACAATCTTTTGAAGCTAGTTACACAATTACTAATGTTACATATACAATCATTTACACAAATACATAAACACATCGATAATCTTTTGTGTCACAAGTGATTCAACAAGAAGCTCACAACAGTCACTATACAAGGCACTTTACTACATCTATGGTGAGTCACCAGTTACTAGTCTTGCTGCACACCCACCCAACTGGGCAGCAGCTTTACAGTCATGTGCTCCACACCCACCCAACTGGGCGGCAGCTTTACAGTCATGTGCTCCACACCCACCCAACTGGGCGGCAGCTTTACAGTCATGTGCTCCACACCCACCCAACTGGGCGGCAGCTTTACAGTCATGTGCATGCATTACCAACAGTAAGCAAATTGTGGATACTTGGCTAAGATTCCCGGCAGGCAGCACATCATTATGAATGAAGTACTAACAAATTTCTTGGACTCCATTGATGGTGTTCTCCGAATTCCGAGATTTTTTTTCCCACATTCCATTAAACAATGACGCAAAGTATGCGAATAGTTCTGCTGACAGATTTTACATTTATTTATCTGGTTTGGTCCAGAACCAAATTAAAGACTGAGAAAGGATTAAGAGCAGCAGGGAAACGGTAAAACTGGAGCATAACATGGAGTAAAATATAATAAATATATGCACACGAGAAAAAAAAACACAGTTGGAAAGACCCTCGTAGCGGGGACATTTGGTTCAAGGAAGACCAGTGAGGCCAGGGAGTCTGGGACCAAGAAAGTCTGGGCCGTGAGAGAATTTCCAGGCAGCATTTTCACAAAAGTGTATCTGCTGTAGTGGCTAGCTGGGTGGCGGAGAGGGAGCAGAGATGCACTCAACATGCCTGCTGACTGACGCCTCCATGTTCAACACACACGCACCAGTTTATACATAATGAACACTCCAAAGCAACACCTCCAGCAACCCCCCCCCCTTCCTCCTCCTCCTCCACCCCAAACCCCACCACCGAGACATTTATATCTTAATAATGGCACCGAAAAATGCGCCATTATATGCTAATGTTGCATTTGGTACACACACAAACACACACACAAGAGATATAAGTCAAAGCTTAAGCACTAAAAGTCTAAAAACGAAAGTGAGACGTGACAGTCACCACCCCACAGTAGCCAAGGGGGGAGGGAAGGGAACTATCAGGGGGAAAGCGTCAAGCCATTACCACTCTATAGCACTTGGAAGGGATCAGGATAAGGATTTGGGATGGGACGGGAGGGGAAGGAATGGTGTCCAACCACTTGGACGGTCGGAGATTGAACGCCGACCTGCATGAAGAGAGACCGTCGCTCTACCGCCCAGTCCAAGTGATTAGAACAAACGGGAAAATGAACAAATGATGGTAAGTTTGGGCGGCCGGATTGTCGGCTTGAATTTCACCTGCAACGCAAGAGTCCAGACAACCCAGCTAGAAACACACACACACACACACACACACACACACACACACACACACACACACACACACACACACACACACCCCCCCCGCCTGTGAAAATATGTTGCTCCTCTACAGCCAAACTAAATATCTGGAGAAAACTACACTAAAAAAAACATCCGTGCGAGACAAAATAAAATAAAAGCAACAGCTGTTATTGCGGGCGAGTGCCATGACGCGAGGCGAACAGCCTTGGGAAGGTGCCAGTGCCGGGCGCATTTGACCAGCGCCGCTAGTTGTAAACCAGGGGCCAGATTCACGAAAGCACTTACGCAAGCACTTACGAACCTGTACATCTTTTCTCAACCTTTGGCGGCTTTGTTTACAATTATTAAACAGTTAATGAGCTCCGAAGCACCAGGAGCCTGTTTATAACATTAACAACAGTTGATTGGGAAGTTTTCATGCTTGTAAACTGTTTAATAAATGTAACCAAAGCCGTCAAAGATTGAGGAAAGATGCACACGTTCGTAAGTGCTTGCGTAAGTGCTTTCGTGAATCTGGCGCCAGTGCTTTGGGTCGAGTGAGTAAGGTATCCTACGAGAGCACATGATTGACCATCATCCATGGTAAAACGAATAAGCGACGTAACCAGCCAGCATGTATCAAAACACTCACTCTGGTGTCGTCAAGTAGGATATGACGGGTTGATGAGAGCGGACTTGTGTGTGGTTGCCCAACCCACCACCTCTCCACGCTTGCCCAACCCTCCACCTCCATCCCAGGGCCCGGGATGGAGATTCTCCGAATCTGCCGAGTGAAAGACTTCCTCTATACTGTATTAAGAGGCCTACGTTCTCACCAATACAGCTCTCTTGTTCACAACACTGGTTGATACCTGGTTGATGGGGTTCTGGGAGTTCTTCACTCCTTTACCCACTGGTGTTCTCATCCTCTCACACAACGCTCATGCTCTCACCTAGAGCGAGACGGACAGGGAAGGAGAGTTCGAAATGTGTTCAACAGAATTAGAAGGGAAACAGACATGGGTTCAAAAAGTACATGGCAGTAAAGACCAGGAACCAACCATACTGCAGCACAGTCATACCAGAATAAAACTGGCGGTCAATGGGTTAACACTGAGAGGGAAATGAGAAGAAAACCTCTGCTATCCCTGGAAACACAAACCGAAACTGTCTCTATTTTCCGCTTGTTACAACTTGTAATAAAGTTGTTACATCTTGGCTTAACGTGCTTATGACGTATTAGAACGTTGTTACAACTTGCTATATTGGTTGTTATAACTGGTTAGGAGGGCTTAAAACTTGTTCGAACGTTGCACCAACGTCGTAGTTTCGGTGTGTGTTTGGCGGGATGCCAGCCAATAGGAGGAATATCAAGAGAAACACAATGCCAGTGTCAATGTGGCATCAGGGGAGAAATAAATACTAGTGCACCTGGAGCAACATAAAGCAGGGGTCCAGATCAAATTCATGTTTGCCAGCTAAAGAAACCAACAAAAATACTGCGCAAGCCTCTGGCAAGATTAAAGAACCACAGATGCACAATTTACAAAAATATGGAAAACTGTAAGACGTCGGGGGACAAAAAGGTCTAAATTAGAGCCCAGTCTCTCGACAACCATTCCGTGCAATTTACCAATGAAAATAATAATGCACAGATTAGTAGAACATCTTGAGAAAACACGATTCATAAACTAAATTAACTGAATGATAACGACTAAAATCAGCCATGAAAGCAAGAAGCTAATGTATCCTCATCAACAGTCTGAAGGCGTTTGACAGTCTCACACACAAGATGGACGCACCAGCCTCCACAACACGCAAGGTACTGGGCTGTACAAGAAACTATCTGATGGAAAGAAACTCTCTACCGACGGGTAACGAGTTTCTTCACTTCTTTATAACGAAGAGGTGACGACTGAGGTCCCACTTATATTAATATGGAATTCCTTTCTGATCATTTACATACGGGAAACTGAGTCAGCATAAATGAGTCGAAATCCGAGAGGGAAGCCGAGGCAAGTTGAGTGCCACAGGGCTTTCTCCTGAGACCTCTTATTTACCACATATATTAATAATTTATATACAGGATGAACCAACAACATTAGCAAATTTAGAGATACAAAAATACAGCAGCAACTAATTTTCAGAGCATTTAAAATTATAAGACAGACTCTAAAATGAGCGAAAGATTGAACAATGTAACTTAATGCCGATAAATATCGGGTAGTGAGCCCAGGTGGTGTAATAAAACCACTGGACACACGCTTCATACCGTTGATATTACTAAAGATGACAGAAAAAAAATCTGAGTCAAGCTTAGTGAGAATCTCATGCCAAACAAAGAACAAAGATCCCGGGATTCACAACTGGAAGCGTTAGTAAGATAAATCTAATATATTCTTCACGCCAGTTTCGGGCATTGGAACTTGTTCAGAGAAGAATGATAACATTAATTCCACGCTTTAGTAGCCACCTCCCAAATTGAGAGAGATTAGCAAAGCTTGCAGAACAGCAACAGTAACGTGGCTGACGACACCGTAACGTAGCTAAAGACACCGTAACGTAGCTAAAGACACCGTAACGTAGCTAAAGACACCGTAACGTAGCTAAAGACACCGTAACGTGGCTGAAGACAAATAACTCTCACACACTCACACACACACACACACACACACACACACACACACACACACACACACACACACACACACACACACACACACACACACTCACACACACACACACACGAAAAGACATAGACGAAGCTTCGGTCGGTTGTGGACTTAATCAAGTGGAAAGGCGAGAATAAAGAAGACCGCAACTGACATATACGTACCACCGGATATAACAAGGCCGGATATAAAAGACAAGATATTAATAGGCTGCTAAAAATGTACTCACAATAGAAAACGAAACAATACACACACACTAGACCAGCTTAATCAGAAACATTGGTATGGGAACACTGCTGTAGATTTATGGAACAAATTACCAGATAATACACACGGTATCAATGAATAATTTAAGCAGATTTGGGTGAGGTTACCCCCAAGCATCGGGCCTCCAACTTTGGACATTCTATCTTATAGGAAGAGGTGGGAGTGCGTGTGTTTATATATACAAAGAGGGATAGAGGAGGGGAAGAGATGGATAGAAGAGGGGAAGAGATGGATAGAAGAGGGGAAGAGATGGATAGAAGAGGGGAAGAGATGGATAGAAGAGGGGAAGAGATGGATAGAAGAGGGGAAGAGATGGATAGAAGAGGGGAAGAGATGGATAGAAGAGGGGAAGAGATGGATAGAAGAGGGGAAGAGATGGATAGAAGAGGGGAAGAGATGGATAGAAGAGGGGAAGAGATGGATAGAAGGATAGAGATGGATAGAGGAGGGGGAGAGATGGAGGGAAAGGGAAGAAAGAGGACACAGGGGAGAGAAAGAGGATAGGGTGGGGAAAGTGCCATGTTAAAATAACGGTTGCTCTCTCTAACTTGTAAAAAAACAAAAAAAAACATGAACCTTGGGAAATTCTTGGTAACTCGCCAAGATCTATGCTTTAAAGCTTCTCTCTATGCATTACACTTCACGTACGACCCACCTCGTACAGTTACCTGCTGCCGCCGCCACACCTGAAGACACGCCACTTGCCGAAGACAACAATATTCTCTTAGACCTACACTGGTAATCTCAACACCCTTCCCGAAGATGGTGGTTGGCTTGTAAACAGTAATGTGGTGGGAAGGCTCGCTATGACCTTCAGTAATCCTTGCTTGCTCCTGACCAACTTCTCTCAAGTTTCTTAAGCCCCAAACAGTTGCCTGGAAACATTTTCAAGACCACGACTACAACTGTCGCTGTAGCACATCCCGGCCACATCTCTCACACACACATTTCACCTAAATGCGTCATATTTTGATGCATGTTCGTAAATTCGGAAAAAAATGTTGCTTTAAGCCGGAGTGATACCTGGGTATTTTCCGCCTTAGTAATGTTTATCGACCGCGATAGTTCTCGGCGTAGTAAAATCGTGACCTTGAAACTTCACATAGTGAGAAGAGACCGACTGACCACTACCTGACGTCAGCAGCTGACTGACGTCAGGTACATCTGACAAGGATCACGGGTTCGTATTCCCTGCCATCAACTTGCTGCCTTCTCCTCCTTCCCCACTTCTTAACCCTCCAACATTCCTTACCCCACTGAGGAAGCTGTTCATATTCTCTGGCATGCAGGACACAGCTTCACATACTTAAACGTGGTCTAAGATTATTGATTATAACTATCATCCCTTTTTAGACTATTATATTCAACATAGTCATAGTAATGAGGGAGGAGAATGAGGAAGAGGGTGGGAGTTATATTCAACATATTATACATGTCACTGACAATGTGAATGCACTGTCACAAGCAATACTAACCTTTTGACCTTGTAGGGCGACGGGTCAATCCCATATAAAATCCTCTCGATACTGGTGGGGCGCGCGATTACTCCTTGATTATCCTCACACGTATCACTGTGGCTATCTTCTCCACTATCACTCTCACCATCACTACTCATGGTGATTACATCACTAGGCAACACAACACAGCTAACGCTTCCCCCGCTATCCTTCACTGCGGGTACTAACAACTCGCTACTGTGAACAGTCCAAGCGCTTGGTAGTGATTCCTTTGTGTCATGCTGGGTGTGGCCGCCCACATGGAATTGGGCATCAGAGAAGTGCGTGTCGAGGAGAAGCGTGTCGGGCAAGACTGGGTCGAGGAGAAGCGTGTCGGGCAAGACTGGGTCGAGGAGAAGCGTGTCGGGCAAGACTGGGTCGAGGAGAAGCGTGTCGGGCAAGACTGGGTCGAGGAGGAGCCTGTCGAGGAATTGCGTGTCGAGGAGTTTATTGGGGACGTCCGTGTCAGGGAGGTACGCTTCAGTGGGAAGCTGAAGAGCAGTGGCGGAGTCTGGTGGGTTAGACACCCTGACTGCTGACAGGTCGCTGACGGCGGACTGGAAGGACTCTGTGCTGATGTGCGGTGTAGTGAAAAATGCATGGCTGGAGGTGGTGTTGCTGGTGTGACCGCAGTCCTCGGCCAGGTCCAGCACCATGCTCATCGTCATGCTCCCGCCAGTATATTTCTTTCCCTTACCCTTTCTCAAGAACGATGAAGCCGCGTCATCTTTAGCATAATTTTTCTTCAGCTCCTCTACATTGTCGATGCTGACGGACTTGAGCTGGTGCTTGAGGAGAGGCGCTCTCTGGCTATACAGGTGCTCGTGGTGCTTCTTTGACTGGTAATGAGACTTGCGTTTTTTACACACATCCTTGCTTACGGGGGCGTTTTCGTCGAGAAGGGTGTAGAAATCCTGCTTCAGAGACAGGATCTCGTCCCTGAGGTTGGTGATGTCCTCGCAGGACGAGACGAAGCAGCGCTCCTCGGAGTCGACGATGTGATGGGTCTTCTTGCCCTTACGGGTGAGGATCTCTGCCTTGATGGCGGTGATCTCCTTCCTGAGACTGGTAATGTCCAGCACAGGCAGCGCCGCCGGCTCCTCCTGCTGCGCCGCCCCTGCTGGCGAGCAGGGCGGGTGGGTGAGAGGCCATGGTGCTGGGGAAATTGGAGGCGAAGAAGGCGGGAGAGTGGGTGGTGATTCAGCGGGCGGGGGATAAGGGGGCGGTGTGGGTGGGAGCGAAGTGGGTGAGAGTGAGGGTGGTGATGGAGGGGGGTAGGATGGAGGAGATTGAGTGGGCGATGAGGGAGGGGAATGAGAGAGAGAGGAAGAGGGTGGTGAGGGAGGGGGATAAGAGGGAGGCGAGGGGAGGGAGTAAGAGGGTGGGTGGAGAAAGTGATGTGGGAGTTTCCCCAGTGGAGCAGCCACATCACCCTGGTGGCCTGGCTGCCCAGCTGGTGGGTCTCTCGCCTCACTCCTCACACTCACGCCCCACTCGCCCCCACTACACTCCTCCTCCCCTACACTCCTGCTGGTGGCCGCTGCATCCGAGGTGTAGAGGTGGGCGTGAGGCGGGCCGCCTTCCCCGCGCCTGCATGACCTCTCCTGACCGAGGCCAATATCAGGATGCGGTGTTGCCGTGTCCTGGCCGCTGGCCACCTCTAGGGGCCTTCCTGCCTCGTGTGTCCTCTCTCCTCCGTCACCCACCCCGCTGTTAACCTTGCCCGAGACGCCCCCACAGTCCTCATCTCGTGGCCGAGCAGCATCACCTTCAGTAAGGTCTTGCCTCTGGGGCGACGCAGGGTCACGGGAGGCCTGCGGCGGCGGTGTGGAAGCACAGCACTGTAGGTGTACGTCAGCGGGCCCTGGGCTGCCCTCGGGGCACGTGGGGTCAACCTCCTGCCTGGAGCCCCGGGTCAGGTCCAGTATAGCTCTGATGACCTCTTCACTCTGTAACTGAACCTCCGGGTCGCACGGCAGATCAGGGGGCGGGAGCGGGTCTTCCTGGCCCGTGGTGGGCGGGGTCAGCTCCTGCGGAAAACTTGCATTGGCTGACCAGTATCGACGCGTCAGGTCCAGCACCAGACTGCCCCTGACGGCACTGTCACCCTCGCTGTAGTCTACCTGCTGCAGGTCGTCCACCTCAGTATCGGTGTCAGAGTTGGAGTGGTGCTCCAAGTGGGCCAACGACGCCTCAATGTCATCCTCCAAGCACTGGTCGAAGTCCCCGCCCCTTAAATACTCGCCTGTGCCCACGGGTTGCGCCTCCTGTGGCACCAACGTGGGCAAGTCCTGGATGGATGAAGGGCTGGGAGATCGTAGAGGGCTGTGGGTGGGCTGAGGGCTGGGTGATATAGAGCTGACCACAGAACTAACAGAGGAGTCGTGCGGGCACCCAGAGAGGAACACATCCAGCGAGGCCAGCGAGCCTAAGGAGCCACCACTAGCAACAGACGAAGTACTGTCCTGCCGCTCCAGGGCCAGGGAAGTCGAGGTCTTCTTGGCATCCCGGATGGCACTCATCATTTCCTCCTGCAGGGATGTGAAGCCTCGCACGGCCTCCAGAATGGGACTGGAAGCATTCTGCCTCGATGTTTCTTTACCAGTGTTGTCCTGCGGTGCGGCCTGACACTCCGGACACGCCAGTGGGATGTGGCCATGATCTCCCTCGGGCACGTCACGGCGTTGGGAGGTGCAGTGGGCGCAAGAGTTCTCAGCCTGCAGGGGGTCACTTTTGGGATGGATCATGGAGGCACGAGGCACACGACGCGGCTGTGTAGCGCCTACACTAACAGTGGTGTCTGTGTGGTCGGGGATGCCGTCCAGGTATTGCGGACACAGGTGTGACCGGTGTGGCGGGTCTGGTGGGAACAGCAGCGGCGGCGGCGTGCCGCAGGGGGATGCGTGAGGCCCGGACGAGTCTCTGGTGGCGCACACACTGAGCGCCTCACCAAAATCTGACTCATTTGAGTCACGCTCACTGCTCCCGCTCGCTGAGGCCGCCCACGACTCCTCCCTGCCACTCAAACTCTTCCAGAATACACTAACAAGACGCGTCAACATAACCACTCCGACGTTAAGGGTCCACTGCCACACGAACCGCACCGTCTCCAGCACCCACCCGGGCACCAGCCAATCCTCCCACCTCTCCCCTCCCCCACTACACTCCTGAATCGGAAACCGTTTTCGTTCTTTACGTGTCCTGCGGCGACGCAGTTCCTGCCGCTCTCGCCGGGACTGGGGGTTGTCGGGAGGCAGCTCCCTGACGGGTTCCCGGGCATGGTGGTGACGACCCTGATCAGGAGGCAACATGACGCCGGGACTCCACCAGGGCAGGTCGGCCGTGCCCTGCCTGCCCATAACCACACCACGATAACTACCCAAATCACCTCACTTCACCTGCCCCTACACACCATGTTCTATGACACAACATGTACACACGCTGATCTTTAGCCGCTGTCTGGCACTAAGGTGACTGTGGTATTACACAAGTGGGAGCCGCGTCAGAGTGGGCGTGGTGTTGAAGTGGTCATGAGTGGCAACTGCTAGTGCGGGTATGACGAAGGCCAGGCTGGCGGTGGGCCGGATAATCACATGATCACCGGGGGAAGAGCGCGCCTGCCACACGGCCGCGCCCCACTCACTACCCGACAGGACTGCTGCCTCCACAAACTGCTGATGCTGGTGGTGGCGGCGGCGGCCCGGCCCAATCAGGTGGTGGTGGCGGGGAGGCCTGATGGTGATCAGGCACACAGCCAGCACTGGCATCGACTGGGCATCCAGCCAGACTCCTCACTCCACCTCTAACTCTGATCATCACCCTAACTGTCAACTCTGCTTTATCCTCCACAGGAAACTAGAAAGGATGTGGCTAAGCTCACTGACAAGTGTCTCTGGCATCTTAACCCTGCAGCAGCATATGCAGGCTCCGCACAACGCCTGCCTCATAACTATCGAGTTGTAGACAAAGACGACACAGTTGTGAGAAGCAAGCTGGGAGGAGGGCGGGCGAGGTAGCAAGGCCACAAGGGGATGAGAGCAGGCTGGTGGAGGGAGTGGGTGGCAGCCAAGTCACGGATGCTACACGTCGCTACACACTCGTCTTCACTACTCTTCAAAAGTACTTTTCTACAGATGAAATTGTTGATCTCGTACTCTATGCCATCAGGTGGTTGTAATGTACACGATACCTCAATTCTCATCCATACTGACAGACTTCAAGGAATGCGATTTAAAAATAACTTGTATAAAGCGAATGAATATGCTCCAAATAACAAAAGAACAGCGCGCATAAAAATGTATATGAACACGGCATCCGCACTGCCACTACAGTAATAATACTCGACCTGTCCCGCCAGGGCATCAACCCACATGTACCGAGTGATGCACACCGCCCGTCTTCACAACCCGTCACTCCACCCGAAATGTAACGTTAATCATCAAACGGCCAACACGTGGTGGGTTCGTTCACCGCGAGGCCCCGCCAGATACTTTAATAGTATTTAAGTAATAGAGGAGGCCCGAGACACTTTTAGAGTGCATCATGCCGTATGATGAAGCACCGTGACACTGGCGGCGGGCTGGAGCACACCAACCAGATAAGGTGTGGTAGGTGGTGCAGGGGTGTTGACGGTGCTTCATGGGGGTGTTGACGGAGCAGTTGAGGGGGGCAGAGTGCAGGCTAGCGCCGGACGTGAGGTAGCCACCACAACCACCACCTACATCCTGGTACTCCCTCCGGGGGTAATCATTACCCCCAGGTGCTTACCCCCCTTCCCCAGACCTCCCTCTCTGCCGCCACTAAGTACACGACACTAACGAGAAACTGCCACTATGTCTTCCATTTACAGCACGGAGTCACTCATCGCTTCTGAAACACTTTGGATAGTTTAGTGATAGTGGTGAAGATAGTGAGGGAGAGGTGCCCACACACGGACGCTGCCGTGACAAAGGCCGCCCTCCAACTGGAGCCACTAGCACTGCGGGGTAGTGCAGTCACCAACCCACAGTGGGGTGGTGTCAGCTGTTGCAATATCTGATCTTCATCTAAACTCAATATTATTTCCCCCTCCCCCCCTGCTCCCCGCTCCAACAACCACCCTCATGTTGTTACACAAGGGGCGCTACAACCACGCACCACAACCACCAACTTGCCGCCACTGTAGACGTCTTACAACATAGCTACATGGACATTTACGCGGCTAACCTACAAGCCCGTACTCCAAAGGTTTCCCAACACCGAGAAAACAATCAAATTAAAGTGTCCTCTCATAACAAAAAAAAAAAAAAAAAAAAGAGGAGGACCCAAAACAGAAAACGGGACAGTACGTCATTTTCGTGAGCTGCTTCCGTTTTCTAAAACAACGCCTTATGTAACACATACGAGCGAAATGCGACGTTCTTTGTAAGAGGACAGGTTGAACCTATACAATATAATTTGATCAATAAAGATGCTAATAATAACAATATACAATATCAAGGGGTTACAATAACACAAATATCAATAAACCGCAAGATGGTTTATAGATGACAAGAACCCTAAAGAACACGAGAACATAAACCGCAAGATGGTTTATAGATGACAAGAACCCTAAAGAACACGAGAACGTATAAACCCCAAAACATCAAGTACCTCACACCATCGGGTTTAAAATATAATTAAACAATATATATATAATGAACCCATACATCTCGGCGCTCATACTCTTGGCTCCTCCAGCCAACCCCCCGGGCGTCTCAAGTCGTATCGTACGTGTATCGTAGTCGTATCAAGTCGAATCGTACGTGTATCGTAGTCGTATCAAGTCGTACCGTATGTGTATTGTAGTCGTATCAAGTCGCATCGTACGTGTATCGTAGTCGTATCGTACGTATATCGTAGTCATATCAAGTCGTATCGTACGTGTATCGTAGTGGTATCAAGTCGTATCGTCTCAAGTTTATCGTAACGTGTGAACAACTCTCCCGATGAAGTTGCCGCCTTCTCTAGCAATAACAAACACATACATCGCTGGTCTAACGTGTCCGGAACTTGAGACAGCCAACCTCCCCACAACTGACAAGATGAACTACCCAGCCGGGTTCTTCCGCCCGAGGGCAAACCGTGTTACCTGGTTGATACCTGGTTGATGGGCTTCTGGGAGTTCTTCTACTCCCCAAGCCCGGCCCGAGGGCAAACCGTGTTACCTGGTTGATACCTGGTTGATGGGCTTCTGGGAGTTCTTCTACTCCCCAAGCCCGGCCCGAGGGCAAACCGTGTTACCTGGTTGATACCTGGTTGATGGGGTTCTGGGAGTTCTACTCCAAGCCCGGCCCGAGGGCAACCCGTGTGTGTTACAACACTACAGTCTCGTACACTGCACGCGATACTTCACATTAAATTCACCATAACTTAAAACTAAATACAATTTATGGGGCTAATTATTAGTAGAGGCGGCGGTGAGGAGCAGAAGAAAGAAGGGTGAGGGGCAGAAGAAAGGGGGGGGGGGTGAGGGGCAGAAGAAAGAAGGGTGAGGGGCAGAAGGGGGGGGGGTGAGGGGCAGAAGAAAGGGGGGGTGAGGGGCAGAAGAAAGGGGGGTGAGGGGCAGAAGAAAGGGGGGTGAGGGGCAGAAGGAAGGGGGGTGAGTGGCAGAAGAAAGGGGGGGTGAGGGGCAGAAGAAAGGGGAGGGGTGAGGGACAGAAGGGGGGGGGTGAGGGGCAGAAGGGAGGGGGTGAGGGGCAGAAGAAAGGGGGGGGGGGGTGAGGAGCAGAAGAAAGGGGGGGAGTGAGGAGCAGAAGAAAGGGGGGGTGAGGGGCAGAAGAAAGGGGGGGGTGAGGGGCGAGGAGTAGAAGAAAGGGGGGGTGAGGGGCAGAAGAAAGGGGGGGGTGAGGGGCGAGGAGTAGAAGAAAAGAGGGGGGGGCGAGGAGCAGAAGAAAAGGGGGGGGGGGCCGAGGGGCAGAAGAAAGGAAGGAGGGTGAAGCACACGGGAAGGATAGTGGGGGGGGGGGGATAGAAGCATCAGTGGGATAGTGAGCGGGTAGAGAGATGGACAAGATGACCAGCAGAAGAGGATGTGAATGCCGCCGGTGTGGGATAGGCGACCATAACCTACACCTGTCAGTAGTGTTGTAACAAGTTCCGGGTGTACAGGTGTGGCGCCCTGCCCCCCTGCCAGTCCTCACCCCCCCCCCCCACCCACCCACACCCTCCCTCCGGCTACGTTCACATAACTCGCTATCTTACTACACAACTCCACTCCCACAAAAATGAACTATAAACAAATATGCACGTAAAATACCTGCTCAATAATAATATATTGAGCTCCTATATAATTGTATATAGGAGACAAAGTGCTGTATGCACCACTTTGTCCCAGACGCTTCGTGTAGAGTCATGTAGATGACCCAAGGAGAACCACGAATACTCACACCACCTCCGACGTCACCACCACCACAGCGCCACCATCCGTACTCACCTAAAAAAACAAGAATTACACATTAGTACAACGAGTAACTCTAGAAATCAGAAATCCTCGCCACACACATTTATAAATTATTACTTAGATAACATACATTAATATAATATGAAAGGCTAACAAATATAGGCAACCGGGACACTGGTACCCGTTTGGCCACATAGCCTCAGACACCCTTGGCTCCTGGGGCATGTGTGTGCCATGAGCTTTAGCAAAGAGCTGTTCTAGACCCATCAAGAGTGCAAGACCCCTCCCCAACCCCCCAGGGCTGCCAGTTTCCTGTTTCAGCGACTCGACATTGCGATCCAGAGGGGCAACGCATGCTGTATCCTCGGTTTCTGTCCGGAATGCACATCCTTGAACCTTTCACCATGGAGGCATTAATCTCACTAATATTTACACACTTATTGGCTAAATATTTAGTGTCATGTGTGCATTATGAATGTTTTTATGATAGACGAAAGTTATATTATTTTATCTTAAAAACTGAGATTCTGCGCTACAGTCACGAGATTTACGCTTAAGAGACCAAGTGTTGCAAGAAGGTAACAGAAAACGGCATTAATAAACTAGCTGACGTCCGAGGGGTGACATTCATGTTAGGCTAAACTGAATTTGAAGATAAAGGACAACGCCGGTATTCAGGATATCGTAGAAAAAAATCCTGGAAGAGCAAGGAGTGGTGTTAGTGGTCATTGATGTCAGTGGTAAGCAACGCTCATGTTACACAGGGGGACGGAGTTGGAGGCATCGTCGCTTGGACCGAGAGAGGAGAGGAGAGATCTTCACAACACTGCCCACGATATACACTCGCCCTATTCTGGCATCGGAATGTCATCCCCATCAACCCCTGCTTGATGGGGCTCTGAGAGTAGTTCTACTTCCCCAGCCCGTTCAGAGAGCTTGATCCACCAGGCTGTTTGCTTGGAGCCGCCCTAGCGTTAAGCCCAGATCTTGAGAAGCAAAGATAAACTTGGAAATTCGAAATATATATCGAGGCTCTTACCCAAACTGTCCGGATTAAATAAATAAGAGGTTTAGGGAGTTAAAAATCTCGCCACAAAGACTGAATTGAGTAGACAGGTAATGATATTCAAGATTCTAAGGGAAACCATGTTCAGTATAAGGCAAGGGGACAACATACCTTAAGGTTACCTTGAGATAATTTCGAACAAATGGACATCAGCACCCCATCCCAACCCTACCCTGCCACTCTAGCACCACCCCAACACTACCCTGCCACTCTAGCACCATCCCAACCCTACCCTGTCACTCCAGCACCACCCCAACCCTACCCTGCCACTCCAGCACCACCCCAACCCTACCCTGCCACTCCAGCACCACCCCAACCCTACCCTGCCACTCCAGCACCACCCCAACACTACCCTGCCACTCCAGCACCATCCCAACCCTACCCTGCCACTCCAGCACTACCCCAACACTACCCTGCCACTCTAGCACCACCCCAACCCTACCCTGCCACTCCAGCACCACCCCAACACTACCCTGCCACTCCAGCACCACCCCAACCCTACCCTGCCACTCCAGCACCACCCCAACACTACCCTGCCACTCCAGCACCACCCCAACCCTACCCTGCCACTCCAGCACCACCCCAACCCTACCCTGCCACTCCAGCACCACCCCACCCCACTCCACCAAACCCAGCCACCCCCAACAGTAACTTCGCCAGGCAAGTCATAAAGAAGGGAACGTGACTACGCACTGGCATAATGGCTCACCTCCACTCAAACACGCCAGCAAAAATGGCGCTAGAGTAAATGCCCCAAGCGAGCTAAGTGACACAAGTAGTAACTCAGGCACTTGTGGCCAGCACTTGCAGGAACTGCATCAACACAGCACTTCTCTTCCCATCCCTAGCTGCGGCCATGCTTCCCTGTGGGCATGTGCTCCCCCGTACTATCAGCTGGGCGAGCTTGCATCATGGGATCTGGTTCACCCCACCCCCACTTCCCGCCTCCCTACACTTCCTCCTTCGTATCTTGGCACAATCATACATCCTCATCCTCCACCACCATATGCATAAAAGTATGTGTGTACGTCTGATAACATACTACTTGTGAAGGAGGAACTTTATGTGTGTTTATCTCTCAGAATGTTTGGTAATATGTTTATTTGTGATGTGTGTCTATGTATGTATTAACACGTTGTACTGAACGGGGTGAGAATAGCTTGAGCTACCTCATCCCTTTGTGTGTATTTTACATCAATAAACTTACTTCAATTTCAATTTCCACCACCATCAACAGTCACCTTCAAATAGTTCACTCACCAACATCCACCTTTATTCACCTTGCCACTGCCACTACAATTAGTCCACCTTCAAGAACTCTCACCAGCATAGCTTATTTTCACACAAGGAGCCTTGCCCGACTGTTGAACACACGGGCTTGATAACTAATAGCTAAAATTATCAATAAACTTGTTCCTAACAAGTACGGACTTTATGGAAGCACTAAAACCGAATCCTTTTTTTTTTATCAGTCAGGAGCCAGAGGCAAAGGTCTAAAGCGGCCTTTTTTCAGATTCCAACTGCATTTGCCACAGATAATAGGCCTAAACTGTAAACAAATTATATTTTTTTTGGACATCGTCACGCTGGTCTTTATGACTGTATAGGACCCTGTAGTATACATTTAATAAATACTATGTAAACTGCAGTGTGTGTAGAGGCGTGGTGTTAATACCAGGTGATGTCCTTGAGGCTGGTTGGAGAGCCCGTAGTGAGTTGAGGGTGGTGTGACAGGCCTACAATACCGGTCTAGCGGGGGCCAGTGTGTGTTCGGTGCTCAAAGAAGAATACCGAGTGCGTGGATATGCACACCACCCGCATCACTACATAATTTAAGATATTTCTTCAACGGTTTTGCTATTTATGGTAAAATCAGAATGGTCTGTGAGGAGCACGAAGGGACAAAACCTTACCTAACTGAATTACGGGATTTCAGCGCAGGTGTGGACACAACATCAGCAGCAAATCACAGTTAGTGTGAGGAGGAACATCCAGAACATCAACAGCATTCCCACCAATCATGGCCAATACAGGTCTGTATTATGCAAGTCCCATAATTCACAACTACGCAGACACATCGACTACCAGATAACGTCTGAAAATGTGTCGGTATGCCATTAGTTCAGACCTTCAGGTCTGATGACACTGGGAAAGTTTCCAACTGGGAAATCCTAAGTTTAGGAAATTCAAAGGAAAAGAATTTCTTAGGAAAAAATCCGAAGTATTACATTTTTAAATCCTATAAGAAATCCTAAGGCCCAGAAACGATGCTCCAATTACAACTATTGGGATCGAACTGTCGAAAACCCAACACATTTAATAGGTTTGTTCTGTAAGTGCTTTTCTTTTGCTTTGTAATCCAACTGGATACTTGATTTTTTTCAGGTGTCAGTCTCAGCATGACCTGTTGTCAGGTGCGACACACTTAATTCTCTGACATCTGACTGAGGACAAGAAATAATTTTGGAGAAGACTGATGGATATATTCAGCTATATCGCTAAAACACGGGGGTACATTATATGTACAGTTAGATTATATTAATTATATTATATTAATTATATTATATATATATATATATATATATATATATATATATATATATATATATATATATATATATATATATATATATATATATATATATATATATACATACATATATACATATATACATATACACACATACACACACACACACACACACACACACAGAGACACTGTACTTGTATGTACAATAATATAGTCACCAAAACACTATGTATATGCAAATGAGATGGCCGCCACTCGTCAGTCGATTCAATTCTTAAGGACCACCTACTTTTCGGACTGGGTCCAATAACCGAGAACAGCGGTAGATTTCAAAGACGTCATACGGAGTCTACCATGCCACTACGTCCTAAGGTCCGTGTCGCTGGAGATGTGGAACACGCTGTCACACCTGGGGGCAAACTGGTCACACACACACGACGACGGCATATCTTCTTGAGGTTATCTTGAGATGATTTCGGGGCTTTAGTGTCCCCGCGGCCCGGTCCTCGACTAGGCCTCCACCCCCAGGAAGCAGCCCGTGACAGCTGACTAACACCTAGGTACCTATTTTACTGCTAGGTAACAGGGGCATAGGGTGATAGAAACTCTGCCCATTGTTTCTCGCCGGCGCCCGGGATCGAACCCGGGACCACAAATCCAGCGTGCTGTCCGCTTGGCCGACCGGCTCTCTGTCGACCGACATGTCGACCGAATGGGAGTGAATAGAGTACTCTTCAGTTCATGCTCTGACCAGCACTCATTGCCTCGCCCGGTGATTCTGATTGGCTAACAGAATTCCCGCCACCAGACGAGCCACACCGTGCTGACCGTTAACGACCTTAACGGTCGTTAACCTTGTTCTCCCTGTAATATTGAAGGTATTAATATTAAATAACAGTGGCATTTTTTTTGCGCGACGCAATAACACGATAAGGCATTCCGTAACACAACTCGTCCTCAGACCAAGTCCATTCCATTTAGCGATCGACCCCCAAAGGCGCATTCATCAATTTTAACATGCTGTTTATCTAAAATAGGAATTTTCTCATGTATTATCACTGTTAAATATTAGCATCCCGTGCATATTTAGGCACAGGTTAGGTTAGGTGTTTAGGTTCTGTTGGCGATTATTTGTATTTGTAGTACGTGGGTGAAGCAATTACAGCATTGTGGTTCAAAGAAAAGTCGTCAGCGAAGCACTTGTTCCGGAAATGTTCGAACGTCATCGGTTGTCTCTCGTGTGTAAACCTGGGGGGGGGGGGGGGGTAGAAATAGCCTAAGCTACTCTATCCCTTTGAGATGTATTTCTTTTTTATCTCAATAAACATACTTGAACTTGTGTGTAAACCGTTTTTCATTCATAAACACGGGGTGTGGTAGGTGCATGGAAAGGACTTTGGGCCTTCGGATGAAGGGCCGCCGATTTTTTTTTATTAATATATGAGGTACATCTGCATTAGTGCAGCTACCCTAGACTATATGCCACCAACTAACCACAACACTCCACGGAGTCAACAAATGAAACTCGAGCATTAATGAATCAATCATATTGCTAATCATCCGACCTAAAGTACAATAGCTGTCTTATCTTGAGGTTATCTTGAGATGATTTCGGGGCTTAGCGTCCCTGCGGCCCGGTCCACGACCAGGCCTCCTTTTTGTTACCCCCTCCCCCCCAGGAAGCAGCCCGTAGCAGGTGTCAAACTGCCAGGTACCTATTTACTGCTGGGTGAACAGGCGCATCAGGGTGAAAGAAAGTATGCCCATTTGTTTCCGCCTCCGCCGGGGATGGAACCCGGAACCTTAGGACTACGAATCCCGAGCAACGTTCACTCAGCCGTCAGGGCCCTAACATATAACCCTCGCCACAGAAGTCGAGGTTACCTGTGGTGGAATGCTTGGTCCGTGTGAGAAGGGTAGTCACGTGTGGCGTTGTACCCTGCTACGTATGAGGTACGTACCTCGTACATAGGTACGTACAACCTGGAGGTACTTGAAGTTGTACGTAGGTACGTACAACTTGGCACTCCTTGGAGGTACGTACCTCATACCATGGTGGTACGAGTCCGGGACGGCGGTACCTCACCCCAGCAGCGCCAGGACGGCTAACAATCACTCCCCCGGGTGAAGCAGCCATCAGCAACAGCCTCACGCCTCGGGGGATCAACAATGCCGGCCTGCCCATTCCCTCCTCGCACCCATCTTATCAGTAAATTTAATAATGAAGTCTGACAGTGCCAGGATCCCAGAAAATGAGCGAGGCCGGTCCCCTCAGCCGCCGCCGCTGCTGCTGGCCATTACACCAATAATAGTGGTGACTGGAGCCTGAGCCACACCCACCCCCCTACTATCAGCCTTCCTTATCAACACTTCCTTCCTCGCCACCATCATTACTTTTCATAACTTTTGCCTACTAACATAAAAGCCCCAAACTTACACCGGTGTATTGTAAGTCGTGTAATATAAACTTAACTTTTTGGCTACTTTTAACAACTTATAAAACAATTCAGTGTTACTATATTAAGTTGATAGTTAAAACAATGTAAATTGTTCTGACCTCCTAAAATATGATCTTGTGATAAGGTTTAGTGGAATAAACTTTGTCAATTTAATTATGTTTTAAAACGAATAAGCTTTAGTTTCTAGATCGAGAGCAGCCTATGGGAGAAACCTACGGGGATTATGCGTGACGGAGGAGCAGTAACAGATGACTTAAGTTTACTGATATAATTAAACTCTCCTGATGTTAAAGTGGTGATAAACGTGTGAATAGAGGCAATATTTCTACGACTACTATCAGTACATATTGTGTGTGTTCACCCGTAATGGATACGACAATTTTCTTACATTTCTTCGACTCGTTTACATTTTCAGCTTCCACCAATGTCCTCTTGTCGTATATTCTTAAAATTTAAAGAGGGTTCTTCTTGTCCGCTTTGTCCATTTCCCCTGGCAACTTTTACGCTGTCATCATTTCCCTCCAGGTTTATGAGATTTGAGTTCCTTTAACCTGTCCTCGTAGCTTTGTCTTCAATTTAGGCACTAACCTTCTTGCCAACTTCTGCGCTAGTTCAAGTTTAGTTTTGTTTCGCGAGGTGCGGATTCCATTTATTTTTTATTAACACGCTTAGGCACACCTGCGTCTGTGATAGACTATATAATGGGGAGTACACTGTCACTAGCTAGATCACACACAGCACCGCTCTTATGCCAGGTAAGTCCACAACGGGCTCACCATGGCCCGTGCTACTTGGAACTTGTTCCGAGTAGCTGAATCTGTAACAACATGATGTCACTAGCTATGTGATGCTACAAATCCTCAACACACAGCATGTGATGGGGATGCAGCGCCATCCCCATCATACAGTGCCATCCCCATCATGCAGGGCCATCCCCATCATGCAGGGCCATCCCCATCATGCAGGGCCATATGTGGTCAGTTATCTGCAGTTGTCTTTGAATGCATTAGAAGTATAGCAACACTAACACAAGAGTGACTAAATTGATTGCAAAGCTACGGGTACCTTATGCCGGCAGGTGGGAAAGGTTAGATAACTGGGCATTCAATAATGCTGAGAGATCATGGGCCAGTTCCTGTTCACATAGTCTGCACCTGGAGTGCTCAGGATTGAGAGTTTCATCACCTGCCACAGGTAACGGTAGCCTAACCTGAGAGCGACAGCTATGTCACACAGTCTGGTGGGTGTTTCGTGCTGCCCTTATAAATAGGCTTTAGATCTAAAAGCATAGCTTTTTATACTGGTGTCTTTGGAAATCGGTAAAATCTCTTCTATCACTACGCTACTCTATCTTTTAGGGATGTATTGTATCTTTACATGAACTTGCAAGTCGTTACTTAGGCTTTCAAATGTCGTCGTCACCATCACGCAATGACGCTGGGTGATAGTGACGCCGGTGGGTGGTGGTGGTAGTGGTCCTCGGCAATTTTCCCTCCCCCTAAGTCATCCAGCACAATATAACTTTTTGTTGTTGTCAATCAGCCTTTCATTCCCCAATTCAGTGTGCATAAATGTTCAAGTCCTGAAACCATCTTGCCACAGTGTCCGTGTATCAACCATATAGTGACCAAAAGTTGCATTATTGCAACACGTTTTGGGCCACGATCAACATATGTATCATGATCTTTTCCGAGGACAACTAACACTACTAGATTACGCTAGGTTAAAAATGTCCAACTGTTATACAAATTTCCTAGATGGTGCAGGACGCGTTTTCTTTTCACCCTGACAACAGAAAATGTAAATTTGTAGATTTATTGCTTGCCAGTTTGACTGTTATTACAATGGTCTCAGACGTAACACGGGTTACGTTACACCAGAACTTTACTTACGCTTGAGGGAAATGACCTCCAGCTCTTGGGTCCCGCCTCTATGCAATTGGCTTTATAATGCAATGAAACACCAGTCCCAATTGTTGTTATAACTATTTTTAAATTTTAAAACTTTGAGACAACTGCACCTATTGCTCTCGTGTTATTGCCCCCATACATATTATTCAGTCCCTCCTCGGAATGAAGGGCAGCGAACTATTAGGAAAAGTTTCATAGAAGTAAACGCCACAACGCTAGAAGGGTTAAGGGGGGGGGGTGCGACCTCCCCGTGGAGCAGCTCAGCAAGTGTCACACCACTATGGCACCACAGACGGACACTCGTGTCACACCACTATGGCACCACAGACGGACATTCGTGTCCCACCACTATGGCACCACAGACGGACACTCGTGTCCCACCACTATGGCACCACAGACGGACACTCGTGTCACACCACTATGGCACCACAGACGGACACTCGCGTGTGCCAAACGAGCCGGAGTAATGCCACGAAACATGTCGTCTGTGGTAATCAACGTTAATATGTTAAAACTGGACTCCATTCCCAATTCTAAAGGTAGATACGACAACAGTTGGAGGGTCTTCCAACAGCCGCCTGACAGCTGGGGAGGCAAGAACCAGGAGCTGAAACGCGACCTTACCCAGAAAACTAGGTAAACACACACACACACACACACACACACACACACACACACACACACACACACACACACACACACACACACACACACACACACACACACACACACACACATGACCGAGAACACAGGTTTTGCTTCCCTGGCCGCTACATGTCTATTGTGTACATGTGTCTACATGGCTCTTCATGTGCCAGATTACACATACAAAACTAAGTATTCAAAGGCACACGTTCATCTCTGAAAATCAATATCTTGTATCACGCGCGCGCATTAAACATCTCTCTATTCTCACTTACAATAAAATATCTGAATAATAGTTACATAAAAATGTAACAAATGGAACTAACCATGAACAACGGTATATACCACCAGTCGAGCTGAATTAGCAACAGCTCACAAGGGTGATAGAGCTCCACATCCCTCCAAGCACACCCAGATGGCATGGATGAAGCCCAGACCTTGACACACTTTCCACACAATTCAATCACTCTCTCCCCTGGCTGACACCCAACGTGTATGCCAAGCCTCATTTAACTCGTCCAACACGTCCTTATATCTAACGTACACAAGAACGTCAACACTAACTACGTACACTACGAGAGCTACGAGGAGAGGTCAGAATTCTCAATCGACTTGAGAATGGTCCAGGACGGACCGAAACGTCGTCGTCCCTTCAACTTCTAGTGTGTGGTCTGGTCAACATACTTCAGCCACGTTATTGCGACTCATCGCCTGCAGAGGTTAGAAGCATTAAATATGCCAAAACTATAAGACAGAAGAAAAAGAGGCGGTTAATCACTACGCACAAAATAGTAACAGGAATTTATGAAACTTATAGGGAAGATTCCCAGAGACCTGGAATTTCAAGAACAGGTCATGCCGATGCCAAACAACGATGCCGAAGAAATATAAGAAAAATCACTTTCGCAAACAGTGGTAGACGGTTAGAACAAGTTAGGTGAGGTGGTGGTGGAGGCCAAGACTGTCAGTAGTTTCAAAGCGTATGACAGAGTGCTGGGAAGACGGGACACCACGAGCGTAGCTCTCATCCTGTAACTACACTTAGGTAATTAACTGGGCAATTACGACGATAACAGTGAACTCTGTTCTCCTGTGCTTTGAGTTCTGGAGCCGTTTCTGAGAATTCTTCCACTCCATGCCGGGCCTGAGGCCAGGCTTTGAGCTCGCCGCAAGCCCACATATCCACTACAACCAGGTTGATCCGGCGCTTCCTGCAAGCACTCGTGTAGAGCAAACACTATGCTAACAGGTGCACCACCACCAGTCACCCTCAGCAGCCAGGGCTCTGAAGCACGTCTCACTTCCCACTCCAGGCGTCAACCACCATCTTACTCTCACAACCCACCGCTCATTACCTCTGTACTCAACCAGTCGCCGTTGTCGACTTATGAATGAAAAATATCTTCATCCGTGACTCCCACAACCTGTCCTCTGGCAAGGGTCGTCGAAGCCGACGCCAACCACTAAGACTTTCATAAACTGTTCGTCCCTATGTAATAAAACAAAAATGGGATGTTTTCAATTTACTTATATATAATTTGTATATTTTGGTAGCGGTGTTTCCTGTAGGAATATATTATTCAATGAGGGAAAAGGTAAGATCAGTTATTTTAGCACGAATCTTCTCTATTATCCTTACATGTTTCTTCACTTGAGAATTAAGTTTAAAAATTAACTCTCCAAAGTTCATTTTTAGTTTTATTTGGCCAGACGATAAGAGATGTTTCGTTAACTCTTGTTAACATTCTCAAAGACAAAGTTCGAATAATTTGATTTTTTTTTTTTGGGGTGGGGGGACTTTTGGGGGATTTTAGACATTATTGGAACATCTGATACAATTGACAAGATTAGGAAGCAAGAGCGATGCGAGCAACACACACCTGAAACAGGAATATAACCCTGGCATCAAGGTCACATAACTGCCAAGAAAGGACTCCCTTGAACAAATCCACAAGGGCCGTAACGGGGATTCGAACCTGCGTCCGGGAGCATCCCAGACACTGCCTTAATCGACTGAGCTACGACAGGTTCGAATCCTCGTCACGGCCCTTGTGGATTTGTTCATTTGATGCATCACGTTAGTGTGATCTCTGTGTGTAAGGACTCCCTTAAGTACATGCATTACTCCAACTCTTCAAAACGCTCCTATAATACTCATCATTTCCACCTAGACCCATTCCTTGACGCAAGCTCCCACCACCAGCAGCAGCTCCTCCATCACCCCTTGGTGTTAGAGTACCTTCACAAATACCTCTAAAGGCTAACTAACCTAACCAAGACGAGGCGCTAACATCGACCTCACGGCACCAACATCGAACTGACTAGACGGTCGACCAGGAGACCTTCTTGGATACCAGACCGCGGGACACCAGTCCGCTGCATCTACCGCAAGTACAAGGCGTATGAGATAACCTCTTCACACACCTCCACCATCGGAGGAGTGATGGTGGTAGTGTGCCTCTCACCCCAACCCACCACTATGGGAGGGGTAGGGGTTCCCCACCACTATGAGAGGGGTAGGGGGTTCCCCCACCACTATGGGAGGGGTAGGGGGGTTCCCCCACCACTATGGGAGGGGTAGGGGGTTCCCCCCTCCACTATGGGAGCGGTAGGGGGGTTCCCTCATCACTATGGGAGGGGTAGGGGGGTTCCCCCCACCACTATGGGAGGGGTAGGGGGTTCCTCCCCACCACTATGGGAGGGGTAGGGGGTTCCCCCCACCACTATGGAAGGGGTAGGGGGTTCCCCCACCACTATGGGAGGGGTAGGGGGTTCCCCCATCACTATGGGAGGGGTAGGGGGTCCCTACATCCCTCCAAATCCTCTTCCCCATAATAAAGTAAATCCCTGACAATTCGCCTACGCTGATTAAATCTGCACACGAGCCTCGCCACGTTACACGTTAAGCTGTGAATGACACTAATTACTACCCAATGTGAAGGAACCTTTAATTTTCCCAGACAAACATGCTTGCCGTACTACGCCATTAATCCCTCTTCTAGTTAATAACACGAATTCTCCTCCACACGTTGTGCAATTACCTCTAAAATTGTAGTTTTGAGACAGACGGGGAAAGAGAGTGAGAGAGAGACATACAGAGATGGACAGAGAAGGGTGGACTCCCGCACGACGCTTGCGTGTTAATAGTTGGTTTAGGAAGCAGCGGCGAGGTAACACCGGAAGCAGGAGGGGGGAGCATTAGGGTAGAGTTGGCGACCACTGACAGTACAGCGACCCTGCCACCGTGCTCGCCTCGGAGTAGCTGTTCACGCCAGCCCTCACAAGTGAAACCAACATCAAGTTAAACATAGGCCATAAGCTCCACACGATATTGTAAGGTAATGGAATGCACGACCATGGTAAGGTAGGGAAAGGGGGATTGGGGAGAGAAGAGTGTGGAATGGTTAAAAGAGGTGGCGGACGGCCCATCAATACAGTACATTATGCTAGCGTCATAAGACCCCCCCCCCCCTCCCCCCACTATCAACCGGCGGTATGCACGCACGCGCACTCACGCACACACATGCACGCAGTCTATAATTTACCCCTGCTGTTGCCCCTTTTATTACTTCCACTATAAAGGGCCGTCGACACGAGGTACTCCGGAATGCTATGGCGGCCTGTCTTACGGAATATGCAATACAATGGTGTTGATACAATACATATACAATACTAGCAATACAAATGGCTAGACCTACAGTAGATGACAATGAGAAATCAACACAACAATATACATTTCTAACACTACTAAAAATCGGATGCCACGGAAGAAGGCCAATGGTTATCAGTCATACATCAGTTACAATTTCGGAAAAAAATCTATACAACGTTCCAAAAATATTGGTTGTGAAGCCTAGCATAAAATAATTTAAACCTAACAAATAATTGCCCGGGTGAGCGTGGACGAGCCCCGAAATCATCTCAAGATAACCTCAAGATAACCTCAAGATAACCTCAAGATAACCTCAAGATAACCTCAAGATGGGCGATTAACTCATACCTTGAGTAAATGAAAAGGTAATATAATAACAATATTTATCAAGACTAATAGACAAAAGGGAGATAATCTATAAAATAATGTCCAATCATTGTAAAAAAAAAATTCAACACATACGAGACCATTTTTATGTCGGCAAAATAAACACGAGTCCAGCAGCAAATCTCTGGAAACTTGTAATAATTAACATTAATTATTATGTTAATAATTAACATTAATTAACATTAATGTTAATTTACACATGGACGCGAAGCTAAACAGGTTGTTGGAGACTGTGGGCCAGGGGTGAGCATCTTATCTTGAGGTTATCTTGAGATGATTTCGGGGCTTAGCGTCCCCGCGGCCCGGTCCTCAACCAGGCCTCCTTTTTATTTACACATCCCCAGAAAGCAGGCCGTAGCAGCTGTTCAGGTATCTATTTACTTCTAGGGGAACTAAATCCTGTCTACGTTACACGACTTTTCCCCATTGTATATATTTATTAAAATTGGCCTCGTTATATCCGTGGCCATGATTCTCAATAAATTGGTCAACCTATTTCTCAAGAACATTTTTTGAAAGTTGTTATACCAGTGAGGTTGTGATGGCTGTTAGTAAATGGGTTCAGAAAGCACTATGTACGGCAGCGAGCCGCTTGTAGTAACATTCCTCACATAAAACTCCAGTTTTATTTTTACTAGTGGATAAATTATTAAAAATTAGCAGCAAAACAAATCTAATTTATATACAAGTGGCTAGTCTTGCCAATTCACCTGACAGCAGGCTAACAAAAAATGTTCTTGGATAAGCAGAAAAATCTGCAAGAAAATCCAACTTCGTAATGTGAGGTTGGAGGGCGGCGTGGAGGGCAGGAGCCTAGTCAACCAGCAGGTAAGAGGGCACCCAAGACCCCTCCAGAGCTGCTGCCCTCTCATCCACAGCACGAAACAGAAAAGAAGGAACAAACATGAAGCGGGAAAAGGAGCTCCTTACTGTCGCATGCCAGTTAACCTCCGGGAATCCAAACCCTCGAAAAGCAGACTTTTTTTTTTTTAACTTTTGGAAAGGCGATAAAAATCGTCGAGAAGAAAAACTGACAATGAATAGTGAGGGAGGATGTGTCCAGGTGGAATTGTGCGAGCGTGAATATTTTTGTCACTGTCTGGCCTGCCTTTACATCTGAGGCGAACGTTGCCAGTGATCTTAATCCACTGATACACAAGGAACTACAGAATGAAGACGGAACACTTGCGCTAGTCGAGGTTCTGGCAAACACTTCCTAATACATCAGGGAGGAAGCACTGGGAAGCAAAGTCTCAGCAAGACTTAGGACCGACTAAAGAGCCTAAATCTGTATTCCCTTGAGATATACAAGAGGAGACACATAATAATTTACTCGTGGAAAATAATAGAGGGGCTGGTCCCAAATCTGCAGACAGAAATAACATCACATGTGACCAGGAGGCATGGCAGGATGTGCAGAATACACCCGTTGAAAAGAAGAGGTGAAACGGGTACTCCGAGAGAGAACTCTCAACATCAGAGGCCCGAGACTGTTCAACACGCTTCCACTACACATAAGGGACATAACTGGCCGACCCCTCACAGTGTTCAAGAGAGAACTTGACAAACACCTCCAAAGGATTCCTGATCAACCAGGCTGTGGCACATACGTCACGCTGCGAGCAGCCGCGTCCAACAGCCTGCTTGACCAGTCCAGCAACCAGGAGGCCTGGTCGACGACCGGGCCGCGGGGTCGCTAAGCCCCGAAATCACCTCAAGGTAACGAGTATTAATAATTTCGTTTCGCTTGGAGTTAGTGACCATTGTATATTAATTTATTTCAATAAATAATTGTGATAATATTCACATTATGGACAACGGCGGGAGTCGAAGATGAGACTACCACAAAGGAGAAGACTGGAAAATGAGAACACCTGGAGGGAATATATGCCCGGGGGAAAACACAAATATAACAGGCATGATGGACAACATCACCTGGGAGTATAAACTGTCATCCACACATCCCGGGAAATAAACATGCCATTCACCTGGTGGCCTCGTAGCCTGGTGGATAGCGCGTAGGACTCGTAATTCTGTGGCGCGGGTTCGATTCCCGCACGAGGCAGAAACAAATGGGCAAAGTTTCTTTCACCCTGAATGCCCCTGTTACCTAGCAGTAAAATAGGTACCTGGGAGTTAGTCAGCTGTCACGGGCTGCTTCCTGGGGGTGGAGGCCTGGTCGAGGACCGGGCCGCGGGGACACTAAAGTCCCGAAATCATCTCAAGATAACCTCAAGATAACCTGGGCTCTTCTGATCTTGACGTCAACATGTAATGAATTATTCCAGAGGACAAGTTGCGTGGCGACTATGTCCGGGGCTCTTATGGCTGTTGCTACTGATAGGCTCTGCCTAATAACCAAAAAATAACTTAGTTTGATGACGATACCAAGTGCTGGGGGACTCAAGTCAACACCATAATAATTTCTCACAAACAATAACAATTATTGCCATGGCACGACATGGTTCAATTACAATCACATCCATACTCAATGTTCAAACGTGGTGTATACTCCATACCAAACGAAGCGTTCGAATTATTAATTGACGACATTATGACAATACGAATTCAATGATCAACAAAGCCAAAGTAATGGATCAGGAGCTGGCGGTACCCCCAACCAGCACACTTGTGCCAGTACACACCCCCCTACACTGTCTGGGTGTATTACCATCAACACTACTCTCCCCCGCTCCACCAGCTATCAGGTAATTGTAAAAATGCTAATAAACTTTAATGTGACAGTGGTCTAACTGCGTATCAGCCCATAAACCACTGGATGTGTTCCACAAGCTACCCAGTCTTCAACACAATGCAATGTGCAACTAAACAATATCTGAACACATTTACTTGGGTACAAAATGGCAAAGATCTTAAACCTTGAAGTTCAGGCTTGCATGATAACGAACCTATAAACTGCACACATGTGCTTCGTACATGGATAGCGTGGTTGCACAGATCTAGCAATGTTGCAAGAGGACGCGAGAGACTGGTAGTGCGCGCGCCTGGTGTTCCAGTGCACAGGTTACCTGAATAATCAAGAGCGCTTCCAACATCCTAAGTGCACCAATGTAATTGAACAATACATTTAAGACTTGCCAAGTCACTTTCCTGTGTTTGATGGCTGCGTTAACGAAAACGAGAAGAGCGTGTAGCACCAATGAGAAAATACCGAGGCCGTACGATGGGATCGAACCCGCGTCCTTGGAGTGCGTATGAATGAAGACTCCAGGGGGTGAGATTCACGAAGCAGTTACGCAAGTACTTACGAACGTGTACATCTTTCCTCAATCTTTGACGCCTTTGGTTACATTTATTAAGCAGTTTACAAGCATGAAAACTTCTCAATCCACTGTTGTTATTGCTATAAACAGCCTCCTGGTGCTTCGGAGCTCATTAACTGTTCAATAATTGTAAACAAAGCCGTCAAAGACTGAGAAAAGTTGCACACGTTCGTAAGTGCTTGCGTAACTGCTTCGTAAATCTGGGACCAGGGACGCAGGTTCGATCCCATCACACGACCTCAACATAATCTCAGGCACAGCATGTGCAGCGATCACGCGTAATAACCAGATAACGGAGACGCTTGGTCAAGCCGACCCGCACTGGCCAACACAATACACAACATTACCTCTCCACGTATATTACGTCCGACACGAGCAATATAATTGCGTGGGTTACTGCACTCGTCGCAGCCATAGGATATAACATGGACAGTTGGACATACAACATGGGAAATGAACCAATTAGTTACCTGTGGACGACTTCTATAGTCCAACCACTTGGACAAATCCACAAGGGCCTCTACCGTCCAACCACTTGGGTTGGACGGTAGAGCGAATGTCTCGCTTCATGCAGGTCGGCGTTCAATCCCCGACCGTCCAAGTGGTTGAGCACCATTCCTTTCCCTATTCCCGTTCCATCCCAAATCCTTATCCTGACCCTTTCCCAGTGCTATATAGTCGTAATGGCTTGGCGCTTTCTCCTGATAGTTCCGTCCTTCCCAGTGCTATATAGCCGTAATGGGCTGGCGCTTTCTCCTGATAGTTCCCTTTCCCCTTCTACTATGACAGCCAGGCCTGGGATCAGCCACTTAAGATTGTCTCATCTATAAAGCTGTTTGTCTAAGTAGCTCACAGGCTTTTTTTTTACACTTTCTTATTTTAAGCGATATTTGTTTATATTTCTTGGCAAGAGTTTCAAGAGTGTGTTTCTAAGGTGTTTCTACGGTGTTCTCTAAGGGCACAGCTACTTTATTAACAATATTGTTCCTACCATCAGGTTTGGGACCTGCCTCGCCAGTACTTCTCGTGTGTGTATATTATGGAATTTCGGGGGAAAACGGAGGGAGCTGCGGGCGGAAAGTGGACGAGGAAGATAAAAATGTTGAGGATGATGTGGATGAAAAAGTTTCGAACTTGTAGAAGACTTGAAGTGTGAGGGCGCTGGGCGAGACCCCCAGAGACGGTGATGGTGGTGTCAGGTGGTATATAGAGGCTCCTTCACACCGCCAACTCATCAACTACAAAACTATAACACCACACAAGGGCCTTACAAATCAAAATAAAAAGATTCAGGCTTAAATCAGAATGATGAACACACATCCACCCGGACTGTGACCGCAGACGAGCTAAACGCGGCAGGTGACCATGCCATATGCACCATCATCAGTCTCCCCTAAAATCGTCTGGTGCGCACGGGGGAGACATCTCCCGTCGGCAGGGTGCAGTCGCACCTCCACACATCTCCAGTATCAGCTCTTGATACTGGTAATGGCTCAAAAGGGCCACCACTTACGGGCTATTCATGCCCGTGCCACCTTTTGGGTGGCTTAATCTTCATCCACAACAGCAACCTCCCTCACCGCACGCCTAACCTGTCCAAGATGGAGGTGGTGTGCGCGAGCGGCCGGGGGCCTGCAGCCTCTCACGGGTGGAGAGTGAGTGCACCAGGCATCAACATACCTCACGCAACGCTCGACAACAACTACATACACCTCGCCACATTCCCACCCGTGACCTACCTCTACATCCACTATTTCCTCTCTCTAAATCCTTCTATAAACTTACGGGCTATTCATGCCCGTGCCACCTCTTGGGTGGCTTCAGCAATCAATTTATAAACGGCCAATTCGTCGTACGAACGTGTCGTACGAACGTCTTGGTGACCGACAAGTTCTAAATATTTTATTCCCATTCAAAAATCAACAATGAGAAGTGTGAGCGCGCGCTCGCACAGTTACAAGACTTGGTACCACAACAATGATCGCAGAAAGCGAATAAGAGTACAGGTTATGGCAATCTCCTCAAAAAGAGACGACTTAAAGATAATATGATCACAACATGCAGAATACCCAGGGTATGTAGCCACGGGCAGAGAGGGTGTGTGTGGCGAGGAGTGTAACCAGCTCACCGTGACGTAATGAACACAAGGAGGTGCAGTGAGTACAGGTTCAGGAAGAGACAGAGGGAGAGGGTGACGGGAACAGAGCTAAGAGAAGGAAAAGACAGGTAGGCAAAAGCAGTGGCTTCAACATTAAGGGAGACGTAAATGGAAGGCAGTGAGCCACAACCACGCTTATATTTACAAACAATACGACAAAATATAGAGCAGAATATGTCCAGGTCCGAGAGGTGCAGGAAGGTGGGTGAGACGAGAGAGGCAGTAACATGGAAAGGAAAGACAATAGCAAGGATAGACTGGAGTGAACCCATGGAATGGATGAACAGAATTTTGGTGCGAGTTGGTTCGGGGCGGAGTTAAGAGGATGTGTAGAGATTGGGTCCGGGAGTGAGGAGAGAGAGAGAGGGTTGGGTAGAGAGCGCGGGTAGGAGCTGATAAATTGTCGTGAAATGTTAGTGGGACAGAGGCTGGATAATGCAGGCGGGCCGGGAGGAGATGGAGAGGTGTGGTAGGGACAGGGGAATGGTGGTGTGTTGTGCTCAAGGGGTCGGGGAGGGGCGTGAGGTAGTAGGGTGCAGCACGGGGCGGGGCAGCACGGGGCGGGGCAGCACGAGGCGGTACAGCAGCAGTGCAGGTGGGCGGGGGCATCATCGATCCCACAAGCCAGCACCTGAGCAGCCAGTTTCCTGCATGGGAGGCATCTTTCGTCTGATGCTGGCACCGGTAGCGTGATGCTGCCTCGCCTCCTAGTTCCTCTACACTTTCCCACCCTTCACGTCTTCCTCGAAACCAGTTTACACCCTGAAACACTACACCCCCCCCCTCACAGGAGTGAGGAACACTCCTCACAAACACCCCCTCTGATGAACAAATCCACAGGGGCCGTGACGAGGATTCGAACCTGCGTCCGGGAGGTAGGCATATGGATACCTCTCTATCCATAAGCCTCTCATACCTCTATACCTCACCCTCTCTGATACCTCTCTATACCTCACCCCCCTCTGATACCTCTCTACACTGTCTACATTCCACATGTGTTACATCACTATATTCCCTGGACCCTCCCGCTATTATCACAGGTTTTTAGACCTTTTTCTAATTACGAAGTCTGGCTCTATGCCAAGCTTCGTTGGTGATGACCTGATTGGCGAGACTATTGGTGTTCGCCGCCTGTACGTCCATATATGCTTACACTTAAAATGGTTAAGATCCTGAAGCCGACTGAGAATAACGAGGAAATGTCAATATCCACCTCTATACTTTGCTAGGTATTCGTTACCACCTCATCTTATGCATTAACACAGTGTTAATTACGGCATTTATCAATGCAGCTGCAAAATTTATGGATTTAACATTCACATTTTAATTTCCTTTTTGTTTCCTTTCCTTCAAAGGATACCTGATCAACCAGGCTATGATTTATACCTCAATGTGCGAACAGCCGCGTCAAACAGCCTGGTTGACCAGTCCAACGACCAGGAGGCCTGGTCGAGGACCGCCCCGCGGGAACGTTGAGCCCCGAAACCACCGCAAGATAGGCTGTGTCCACCTGGGCTATGAACGCCAAGTCATTCTCATGGAAAAACCAACACACAAGTCTCCTATTAGCTGCCCGTAAGAATAGTCTCCAGTTTTATTGTATCACTCTCGTATATCGCACTTTAGGTGGAGCAGCGTCCACTGGTCCAGGACGCTGCTGCTCTCCACCACGCACACACACTCCACCACGCACACACTCTCCACCACGCACACACTCTCCACCACGCACACACTCTCCACCACGCACACACTCTCCACCACGCACACACTCTCCACCCTCCTCTCCTCAATAACGGCACTAAAACACCTACATGGCTTTGTATACCTTTGTCAAAGTATTGTGTATTTCAAATATTATCTATCTATCTCTCTCTACATCTCTCTACATCTCTCTCTCTCTCTCTCTCTCTCTCTACATCTCTCTCTCTCTCCTGATCTTCATTGTATTTCCTCGCCAAGACATTATGTACAATTCTTAAACTTATCACAATATGGCTAATATTTTGTGCTATAACCTGTCACAGATTTTGGGAGCTTCGTCACACCTGGTCACGGTAACACGTTCCTCACCTCGCTCAACTGATGACTTTGTTGAGTCTCTCGCAGATGGACATACTTCATGAAGAATCGCAAGATCAAGACTTTTTTTCAGAGACTAACTACTAATTCCCCCCCCCCCCTCCACACACACACTCCCAGGAAGCAGCCCGTGACAGTTGACTAACTCCCAGGTACTTTTTTACTGCTAGGTAACAGGGGGCATCAGGGTGAAAGAAACTCTGCCCGTTGTTTCTCGCCGGCGCCGGGAATTCAACCCGAGCCACAGGATCACGTGTCCAGCGTGCTATCCACACAGTCACCGGCGCCTGTGTGTGTGTGTGTGTGTGTGTGTGTGTGTGTGTGTGTGTGTGTGTGTGTGTGTGTGTGTGTGTGTGTATAAACAATTAGTAGTTAGTAACAGTTGATTGACAGTTGAGAGGCGGGCCGAAAGAACGATACTCAACCCCCGCTAGTTCAACTAGGTGAATACACACAGAGCTCCCTGAAAGAGAGAGCAAGCTTAGCTACCAAACACACACACACACACACACACACACACACACACACACACACACACACACACACACACACACACACACACACACACATCGTGTCAGTTAAGTGGACAGCTCATTTGTTAGATTTTCCTTTCATCTACACCCCTCTTATCTCCTTTAACCCCCCCCCCCCTGCAATAAAAAAAACAACAATCAATTTCACAATAGCATTGTCTAACGCAAATACTCTCGCTTGGGTAACTTTACAAAAGTAACTGTCATCTCAACTGAGGTGAGAGTGGGTGAGGGGGGGATGGGTGGAGGGGAAGGGGAGTGTGAAGGGGGAGTGTGAAGGGGGAGTGTGAAGGGGGAGTGTGAAGGGGGAGTGTGAAGGGGGAGTGTGAAGGGGGAGTGGAAGGGGGAGTGTAAGGGGGGTGTAAGGGGGATGTGAGGGGGGGGGAGGAGTAAGAGTATCCAGGATGTAACAGGATAAAGAAGTAATACCAGTCCCAGCACGAGACCTAAACTAAGCCATCTCTACCCCCGGCTCAGCCCCTCGGGACCACTGCTCCACCACCACAATCACTCCCCATCCCCTGCCCATTGTGCGGAGTAGCTGCTCCCAAGCATCCACGTGCTTCACGCGTTATTTACTAACGTGAACGGTGACTGTTGCTGTAGTCCATTCCATCATTGTTCTAGCTGACGCTCTATTTACTTGGGTATGCTCCCTAAATGTTAGGTCGTCAGACATCATTACTCCCAGATCCTTTACCTATGGTTTTCCAACTATGGGTAGATGGAGCCTGGCTTCGGGCCAGGCTTGGTGAGTAGAAGAACTCCCAGAACCCCATCAACCAGGTATCAAGCAGGGTTTGGGTATCAGTTGTATGGTCTGGGGTTTGGGTATCAGTTGTATGGTCTGGGGTTTGGGTATCAGTTGTATGGTCTGGGGTTTGGGTATCAGTTGTATGGTCTGGGGTTTGGGTATCAGTTGTATGGTCTGGGGTTTGGGTATCGGTTGTATGGTCTGGGGTTTGGGTATCGGTTGTATGGTCTGGGGTTTGGGTATCGGTTGTATGGTCTGGGGTTTGGGTATCAGTTGTATGGTCTGGGGTTTGGGTATCAGTTGTATGGTCTGGGGTTTGGGTATCAGTTGTATGGTCTGGGGTTTGGGTATCAGTTGTATGGTCTGGGGTTTGGGTATCGGTTGTATGGTCTGGGGTTTGGGTATCGGTTGTATGGTCTGGGGTTTGGGTATCGGTTGTATGGTCTGGGGTTTGGGTATCAGTTGTATGGTCTGGGGTTTGGGTATCAGTTGTATGGTCTGGGGTTTGGGTATCAGTTGTATGGTCTGGGGTTTGGGTATCAGTTGTATGGTCTGGGGTTTGGGTATCGGTTGTATGGTCTGGGGTTTGGGTATCAGTTGTATGGTCTGGGGTTTGGGTATCGGTTGTATGGTCTGGGGTTTGGGTATCTGTTGTATGGTCTGGGGTTTGGGTATCTGTTGTATGGTCTGGGGTTTGGGTATCAGTTGTATGGTCTGGGGTTTGGGTATCAGTTGTATGGTCTGGGGTTTGGGTATCAGTTGTATGGTCTGGGTATCAGTTGTATGGTCTGGGGTTTGGGTATCAGTTGTATGGTCTGGGGTTTGGGTATCGGTTGTATGGTCTGGGGTTTGGGTATCAGTTGTATGGCCTGGGGTTTGGGTATCGGTTGTATGGTCTGGGGTTTGGGTATCGGCTGTATGGCCTGGGGTTTGGGTATCGGTTGTATGGCCTGGGTATCGGTTGTAGGGTCTGGGAATTGGGTATCAGTTGTATGGTCTAGGATTTGGGTATCATCCATAAAGAAGCTGTCTGGATTTTTCATTCTCATGTCATTTATTGGGGGTGCTAAACATGACTTCATACTGATGATCTTTCAGGATTTCACTGACTTCCTTGTCATCCTCTGTGTATGAACCTTCAGTTCTTAGTATTAGGTCCAATACTGACGGAGGTCTTTAATTTTGATTTCGCACATGTGAAGATATATTTGGGGAGTTTTCTTTCTCTCTTGTATGGATCCACTTTTGTTGTGGAGTACAGAAACAGTTGTTGCATGCAAATTGGAAGCCAAATGTGTGTATTTCGTAAGCTAGATAAATCAACGAGTACAATCAAATACTTATTTGATTATTAAATGAAGAATTACATGGTTTGTAAAACTATGTATTCGTATACTGTGAAGGGACATTCATCTTGGAGTTTACAGCTTGGAAGTTGAAAAATAAATTTGGTTACTAAATATGGTTAGTAAATACTAAGAGTAGTTAGTAATCATACAAGTATTATATTGCTGTATCTTAGAGTGGGAAGATGACTGCTGGTGATGGGTCTGGGGGGGGGGGGGGGTGATGACTGCTGGTGATGGGTCTGGGGGGGGGTGATGACTGCTGGTGATGGGTCTGGGGGGGGGTGATGACTGCTGGTGATGGGTCTGAGGGGGGGTGATGACTGCTGGTGATGGGTCTGGGGGGGGGTGATGACTGCTGGTGATGGGTCTGGGGGGGGGGTGATGACTGCTGGTGATGGGTCTGGGGGGGGGGTGATGACTGCTGGTGATGGGTCTGGGGGGGGGTGATGACTGCTGGTGATGGGTCTGGGGGGGGGTGATGACTGCTGGTGATGGGTCTGGGGGGGGTGATGACTGCTGGTGATGGGTCTGGGGGGGGGTGATGACTGCTGGTGATGGGTCTGGGGGGGGGTGATGACTGCTGGTGATGGGTCTGGGGGGGGGGGTGATGACTGCTGGTGATGGGTCTGGGGCCAAACACACGCCCGTCAATATGGGGCCATTATTAGCGGTGGCCCTTCGCCTGCCTGGTAATGTTGCAGTATGCCTTAATTAATGGATGTTATTGGCCGGCAGGTGCTGCTCCCCTCGTCAACACGTCACTCACACTACACCGAAACCACTACATCCCGCACGCGCACACGTTTATCACACACAGGGGGGGGGGTGCTTGACGGCTGAGTGAACAGCGATCGGGATTCATAAATCTAGGGTCCGGGGATCGATCCCCGACGGAGGCGGAAACAAATGAGCAAAGTTTCTTTCACCACGATGTCCCTGTTCACCTAGCAGTAAATAGATACCTGATACAGGCTGCTCGTGTGTACGCGTGCGCGTGTGGGGGGGGATGTGTTGATTGACAGAGAGGCGGGCCCAAAGAGCCAGAGCTCAACCCCCACAAGCACAACTAGGCGAGTACACAGGCACTCCACACACTAGTGCTTCACCTTTAAATAATTTTGTAGACAAAATGTCCGAGGTTTTCCAGTGAGTGGAGGGACGCACGAGGAGCAGGTCACTATGGCAGGGGGTCGATAGGGTTTACCTAGCCCGAAAACCTGACAATGGGCTGGCGGCCAGTCATGAATACCCAGTGATGGGGTGACTGGATCTGAATACCATATAATGCCCCCTGGTGGTTCACCCCCATTAGCCCTCGCTTCCCATCAGTAAATACTGACAACGCTGCCTTCCAGGATATCTTGAGATGATTTCGGGGCTTTAGTGTCCCCGCGGCCCGGTCCTCGACCAGGCCTCCACCCCAGGAAGCAGCCCGTGACAGCTGACTCACACCCAGGTACCTATTTTACTGCTAGGTAACAGGGGCATAGGGTGGTTATCTTGAGATGATTTCGGGGTTTTAGTGTCCCCGCGGCCCGGTCCTCGACCAGGCCTCCACCCCCAGGAAGCAGCCCGTGACAGCTGACTAACACCCAGGTACCTATTTTACTGCTAGGTAACAGGAGCATAGGGTGAAAGAAACTCTGCCCATTGTTTCTCGCCGGCGCCTGGGATCGAACCCAGAACCACAGGATCACAAGTACAGCGTGCTGTCCGCTCGGCCGACCGGCTCCCTTCAAAATAACCTGAGAATAATGCGAATCCTGAGGAGGCTGTAGAGGTGGTCGAACTGTCCCTAGGAAGAGTAAGCTTTACATTCTCGTCGTACCTTCTATAATTATACCTGCTCGATGGGATTCTGGGAGTTGTTCTACTCCCCAAGCCCGGCCTAAGGCCAGGCTTGACTTGTGAGTTTGGTCCACCAGGCTATTGCTTGGAGCAGGCCCGCAGGCCCACATCCACCACAGACCGGAACTTCTCGAAGAAAACTATCTAGTTTTCTCTTGAAGATGTCCACAGTCGTTTCGGCAATATTTCTTATACTCGCTGGGAGGAGGTTGAACAAACGTGGATCTCTGATGTGTATACCGTGTTCTCTGAATAAACATCACAGTTCCATGACTGTTCAACATCCTCCCAGAGAGTATAAGCCTTAAGATCCCACAAGACATAGGAATGCAGACCAAGAGTCACAATAACGTGGCTGAAGATGTCATGATCAAACCACACATCAGAAGAGATGTGTAAGAAAGGACGACGTTTCGGTCCGTCCTGGATCATTATCGCGTGTGTGGGGACACGTCTAAAAGTGACATGTCCCCCAGGTCTGGAGCGGATCCGGAGAGGCCTGATCTCCAAGACCTGGGGTAAGGTGTATTCAACATGTATGTATTCTGTAAATGTTGCAAATAATGTCTAGAATCCAATCATATATTTAAAAGAAAAAACGCCAGAAACGCTGTGAGCATTAGGCAGCCTTGCAGTTTTTTTTTTAACTATCTATATTAACAAACAATCCATTGCATAAACGTCATATAAAGAGTGAATATTAAGACACGCTCCATGCAGGTCTGAAGCTCCACCATCAACCGCGCACTTCTTCTTAAAGAAGCAAATCTTGTATCCTTCGAATCATCAAATAACCAAGTTGAAGATCTGGGGTTACAAGTTACTCGAGCCTCTGGTACCCCAGGCGGCCCCAGACGGTGTAGCTGGAGCGGTGGGTGGCACCAGATGCCAATTAATCATGCCGAGAGCCACAATCCAAGACTGTGATATGATACGGGAGTTGCCGCATTCTCTTGTAACTCCGCCCGCGGCCTCCCAACACCCGCCACTCTACTCTAAAGTATATTGTTTTTCTTACATATCTGACACTCCCTGGGTGACATCAGAGGTTATGGGGAATGATGCTGACACGGAGGTAGCAGCTCTTATCCATGGGGTAGAATAAGTTACTTTAGTTGTTTAGTTAAGTTCAGTTGTGGGTTGGACATGTATATGAGTGGGATTGGGTGGTTATAAATAGGAGCTGCCTCGTATGGGCCAATAGGCCTTCTGCAGTTACCTTTGTTCTTATGTTCTTAAGTTCATTCATTATTCGCCCCAGACTCGTCTTGTGACGACTGACAGGTGACAATGCTAGATAACGTCTTCACGCCCAGGTTTTAAATGGTTACCTGTCTGTCATAGTTTGTCCTTGGTAGAAGCAACCAGTTCTTGGTTGCAGGGCACGCGTTACATGGTTACCCATGTTACATGGTTACAAGGTACACGGCCAGAACAAGGACATCTCTGAGGTGGACCAGGAAGGTCAGTCACCCAGTATATAGTACCAGCTGGAAGTGGCTATCTTTTTCTTGAGGTTATCTTGAGATGATTTCGGGGCTTTAGTGTCCCCGCGGCCCGGTCCTCGACCAGGCCTCCACCCCCAGGAAGCAGCCCGTGACAGCTGACTAACACCCAGGTACCTATTTTACTACTAGGTAACAGGAGCACAGGGTGAAAGAAACTTTGCCCATTGTTTCTCGCCGGCGCCTGGGATCGAATCCAGGACCACAGGATCACAAGTCCAGTATGCTGTCCGCTCGGCCGACCGGCTCCGGGGAAAGTGGCGGAGAAAGTGAGCAGCTATGTTCACTTCCACCTGGCAAAGTGGTAAAGCGGTACGCATATCCCCTCCATCAGGGTAAAGTGGTGATCCTAGAAAGATAATGGGTGTACTAGAGCAAGCAGAAGCCCTCCCCCCCCCCCAGGCGGGCCAGGGGTCGTATCATGCACCAGGGCCAGGGGTCGTATCATGCACCAGGGCCAGGGGTCGTATCATGCACCAGGGCCAGGGGTCGTATCATGCACCAGTACACTAATCTCTAACTCAGCCTCAACAATGGAACAAAGCAACGCTGGCCGTTACCAGTTGTCACCCAGCAAGGATGGCTACCACACCCCGCCTCATATGCCCCCCCCCACAGCGGTACACATGGCCCCCCCCCACAGCGCCACACATGGCCCCCCCACAGCGGTACACATGACCCCCCCTACAGCGGCACACATGAGCCCCACATCGGCACACATGGCCCCCACATCGGCACGCATGCCGCCCCCCACAGCGGCACACATGGCCCCCACAGCGGCACGCATGCCGCCCCCCACAGCGGCACGCATGCCGCCCCCCACAGCGGTACACATGGCCCCCCCCCCCCCACAGCGGCACATGACCAGATGGCACCTCCGGCCACTGACAGGCAAGGCTGCCATTACACACAAGTCAGACGTGTAACACATTTTGTCAATGTTTCCACTCACAAACCATTATGATACTTGAACACACGATAATCGGATTATAAATAATTAAGTCCGAGTGTGCTTTAATAACTTGTGAAACATGTTAGTGTGAAACGTGAACTTTGTTTTCATACCTTACATTACGGCACCAGAAATTAAAACAAAAAGGCCAGTGTTTAGTGAAAAACACTAAATTTGATGATTGATTGATGAAGATTATGCAAGACGTGGCATGGGAATGAATAGCCCGTAATTCCCAGGATCATAGTGTGCACGTTTTGGAGGCACTACGAGTGAGGTGCTAGACCGAGGCACAGTTCACACACACACACACACACACACACACACACACACACACACACACACACACACAACACACACACACACACACACACACACACACAACACAACACACACACACACAACACACAACACACACACACAACACACACACACAACACACACACACAACACACACACACACAACACACACACACACAACACACACAACACAACACACACACAACACACACACAAAACACACACAACACACACACAACACACACACAACACACACACAACACACACACACACACACACACACAGCCCTCCTGCATGCCAAACTCCACCCAAGTCCTGCCAATCAAGAGAAACTGTTGTGAGTGTTATGCTCCCTTATGTTGTTTGAATATTAAATTGATGTTGTGCCGCTGCAAACAAGAATTGGGATGAACTGTTATTTAATTTGCCTATGTCCACTGCCAATAAAGAAAATGGATGATTACTCTGTTCATTCAAATTGAGATTCAAAAATTGGGTTTACAGATGCGTGTACATTTATAACAGATTTAGTTCCATGGATATAATCATATACTGTACATTAAATACAGCAAAGTCAATTATGGCAAGACGTTTAATACATGAAAACTATTCTTCAGACAATTGGAAGAGTTACCAGCCTAACGAGCTTCACAGAAACATTACAAAACACAGGAGATAATATATAGCTTACTTTGTAACGATTAGTAAAGCATTCCCATAGTCAGACCTGCCCAGAACAACCTTCAAGACGTCTCGGGTTAACCTGTTGGCATTATCTTGCTCAAAGTTTTGTCAATAAAATTAGGATATATTAGGTCAAGACGTTTCAGCATCTCATTCATTCATGATCACAAATGCTTTATGTAGTTTGTATGTGACGTAACTCATTAGAGTTACGTCACGCTGAAGCAGAAAGCATAAGAAATATTGCCGGAACAACCGTGGATATCTTCAAGAGGAAACTAGATTTATTCCTCCAAGGAGTGCCGGACCAACCGGGCTGTGGTGGGTTTGTGGGCCTGCGGGCCGCTCCAAGCAACAGCCTGGTGGACCAAACTCTCACAAGTCAAGCCTGGCCTCGGGCCGGGCTTGGGGAGTAGAACAACTCACAGAACCCCATCAACCAGGTATCAACCAGAGGATGTTACTATCGCACATCATTTATTGTACATAACAGCCCTAGACTACGTGACACTGAATAATGGCACTTGCTGTATTCCGTTAGTTGTGACATAACTTAGACCTTGTCAGGGGAGGTGGGATTAAAACCTTTTTCACACATTAAGCACATTCGCTGAAGCACAACCAATGAAGACTAACCCTATCCAACTAGGGTTGGTTCCCATACTTCCCCACACGCGGCTATACTAAACTAACCCCCAACTGAAACAATTATTTTCATGTAAATTGATGCATAGTGTAATCCGGAGCCGGTCGGCCGAGCGGACAGCACGCTGTACTTGTGATCCTGTGGTCCCGGGTTCGATCCCAGGCGCTGGCGAGAAACAATGGGCAGTTTCTTTCACCCTATGCCCCTGTTACCTAGCAGTAAAATAGGTACCTGGGTGTTAGGCAGCTGTCACGGGCTGCTTCCTGGGGGTGGAGGCCTGGTCGAGGACCAGGCCGCGGGGACACTAAAGCCCCGAAATCATCTCAAGATAACCTCAAGATAAGAGAATCTACATTTGTCCATGTCCTCCTCTCCTGTACACTAACAGTGTGGCTCCAATAATACCCGTGAAGGATTTTTTTTTTTACAATTCATCAGCGGTTCTAATATACAAATGTTGACATTTAATCATTAATCTCTGGTCCTAATCTTTACTTGCGTCTGGTTCAGATTTGTTTTGTCTTTTGCTAAACCTTCTCTTCAGTGATTATTGTACCATTCAGTGTTACTTCTGGTCTCCAATCATCTCTGACCCTCAGCCTCCTCACTGGTTCTGATTTGCAGACATCTTAAAACCTCTTGAGCGCGCACAGTCTGACTTGCCCTATGAATACTTCCTTCTCTCCTCATCCTCACCCATAAAATCTTTATTTTGTCTTTATATGAATATGCAACATCTTTGGTGGGTCCTTTGTTCAATTATGTTGTAGTTGTGTGGTGGTGCTTACCTAATAGTGTCTACAGGGAAGCGAGCTCTGGCTTTCTACGCCCCACCAACCAGCTTTGCTGTATCTGCTGCGTTACAATTTAATTATTCTGACGTTCACATTTTTGGTCGAATCTGGCCTTAACATTGTGGACCGGGGGAAGCTTCCACAACTTCTTTCAGAGCAGTCCACTTGTTGATTACCTGTTCAGGTTACAAGTATTTTCTTACATCCCTTCGGCTCAGTTGAATTTCCAGCTTCCATCCGTATCCTCTGAAATACTCTCTCACAATTTGAAGACGATATCTTTGTCCATCTGCTTTATTCATTCCCCACAGTATCTTGTATGTTGTGGTCATATATCCTCTGTTAGTTCTATTCTCTATGGTTGAGAGATTTAGTTCCATTAGCCTGTTCTCGTAGCTTAACCCTCTTCGTTCTGGTGGTGGTGTTGGCGACGGAGTGGTGGTAGGTGGTGGTGGTAGGTGGTGGTGGTGAAGGGGGTGGTGGTGGTGGTGGGAGCGGCTGGACAAGACGCACGAGACAGCGCCTCAAGCCCCTGGTATTGTCCTGTCTCGCTCCACACACACACCACCAACCAATTTCCCTCCAAACTCTCATAGATATTCCCAACGCACGGACACACAAGATGCTCACACACATGAAACAAACTTGTGTAGCAGGAGAACAAGAGGCGCGAAGGAAATTAGATTCTGGGATGAGTCAAGGGGCGTAATGAAGCAATACTTCAGGGCACGAGTAGGTAGACAGAAAGTGGAGAGCCAGACATTTCCAAGTTTTAACAGCAGATTGTACCATATATCCGACAGGTACACAGGCACAGCTCGGGAACCAGAGCGAACACACGGCAAGTATAATTAACAACAACTGATTTGTAGGCGATAAGTCACAATAACGTGGCTCAAGTATGTTAACTAATCCACACACTAGAAAATGAAGGGACGACGACGTTTCGGTCCGTCCTGGACCATTCTCAAGTCGATTGTGAATGGTCCAATCAAGTGGTTTGTGATTGAATGGACAATCGACTTGAGAATGGTCTAGGACGGACCGAAACGTCGTCGTCCCTTCATTTTTTTACTGTATGGGGGATTGATCAATATACTGATTTGTTTACGCATTTAGGCCTATTAAAATTAGCAAGACCACGTGCTGGCTTCCTGTCTAACATCCAGTAAAGCTAATTTATAATAATAAACCGCAAGTACTGTATATAAATGTGTGTGAATAGTTTGTTATCCAGGAAGCGCACCCGCCGTCAGAGACGAGTGCCCACCCGCCCCTCCTTATCTTGAGGTTATCTTGAGGCGTCCTGGTTGCTGGACAGGTCAACAAGGCTGTTGGACGCGGCTGCTCTCAGCCTGACGTATGAATCACAGCCTGGTTGATCAGGAATCCTTTAGGGGTGCTTATCCAGTTCTCTCTTGAACACTGTGAGGGATCGGCCAGTCATGCCCCTTATGTGTAGTGGAAGAGTGTTGAACAGTCTCGGGCCTCTGATGTTGATAGAGTTCTCTCTCGGGCTCCCTCACACACCCACACCACCCCCTCACACACCCACACCACCCCCTCACACACCCACACCACCCCCCTCACACACCTACACCACCCCCCTCACACACCCACACCCCCCCTCACACACCCACACCACCCCCTCACACACCCACACCACCCCCTCACACACCCACACCACCCCCTCACACACCCACACCACCCCCCTCACACACCCACACCACCTATCTCATATTAACTCGAGCCCTTCCCCTCGTGGTCCCATCAGGGGCCATCACACGTACTCGCTTCTATTCATCACAATCTTTTCCTGCCTACCCGAAAACTGGCACCCCGCGGGATATTGAAATGTTATGACACCAAAATAATTAAACGTTACACATAAATTATGTGTTATTAACACAGGTACTAAAACTGTTCGCTCTTCTACTTGTTCCTCAATACAAATGTTTCCTGAAAATATATAAACCAAGCAAGTGAACAAGTCCAACAACTGCTGCTTCCTGGGGCTTTCGAGGCTGCTTCCTGGGGGTGGAGGCCTGGTCGAGGACCGGGCCGCGGGGACACTAAAGCCCCGAAATCAACTCAAGATAACCGCCTACCAATCTTGGGTCAAGGGTTAAAGACCTTCCGTGAACCCGTGCCAAAGGCTACCTCGCCTGACCCTCCAGCATCTCGCCATAAACTTGTATTGAATGTGAGTCAAGGAAGACCAGGACTCGACGGAGACAACAACGACGTGAAAAATGTTAGCAGCCGGTTACATGTGGGAGCTGAAAACATTTACTTGGGCAACCCCGGTAAGCACATCCTTCCACCTCACGGGAACCTGGACCATACCTGGAGAGGGTTCTGAGAGTTCTGCTCCAAGCCCGGCCTGGGGCCAGATTTGCCTTGTGATTAGACTTTAGACTTCTCCTTTGAATGGTCCGCAGGCCAACATATCCACAACAACTCTGTTACTCCAGCACTTCAAGAAAAAAAATAATACATTCCTTCAAGAGTACCACTTTTGTTTAGGCAATATCTCTTATGCTGGAGGATACTGAACAGCCGAGGACCTCTGATGTTCACATAGTGTTCTCCGATTGCACCCATGGCAGTCGTCAGGTAAGATTAACGTCACAAATTTATATTACTTCTAAGCTGCATCACTTATGAACCCATCCCTGCCCTTGTGTGGCAGTGCACAGTAGAAAGTTGTTTTCACATATCCATACATTAAAACATTGATTGTAACCATGATATATATGTGCTTCAGCCTACAGTTTAGACCTATTGTCTTATGTATGACCCTCTGTCCTGCGTGACAGTGAATACCAGCATTATCCTCACTTTAATAAGACTATCAAAATCCTCAGATTAGGCAAAATTGTAATTAATTTTGTCAATAAAGATGTTAATAATAATAATAACAAATAGGAAATCTCCTCTACTACCTTCCAACCTTTTTGTCCCTTACCCGGACACTGGCCAGCCCACAGCTACAGCCTAATGGCTTGCCCCCGCCCCCCCGGACAGCATAAACACCCAGAATAACGGTGTTACGACACCTGTCCGGAGCCTGTCCCTCAAGCGGTTGCAGAGTGCCAGGAATGAATCTCCACTCCGGTGATTATTTACAGCTTGGGCCGCCGCCTCGCCGTTCTTGGCACGGCAGTCACGGGTGTAATCAATGCTAAGGAGTTCCGAGGCTCAAGTAGGCGTGTCAGCGCAACTATATGGGCCACACCGTCTCCGTGTATATGAACACATGTCTAAGTAATCGCACGCCCCTTCCCGAATCCCACACCAGCTCACCTGTGCCCGTGACAGGCCGTCACCTGCCCCACATCTACCCGACCTTAAGTTCACTCCACAGCAAGTCGACTCGTCTTAGTTCCGCATGATGAAACACCAAAATATTTGTTATGTTTATTGATATTACCCCAAGGGACCCAAGGGCGCACTGATTCCCCGCGGAGTCTTGTTAAGCTCGTACTGGCCATCCCACACACACAAAACTGATTTTTTCCACCGCTCCTGTGCCAACAACGGGCTCACGTTAGTAAGTTACGGGCTCACCATAGCCCGTGTTACTTAGAACTTGTTCCAAGTAGCTGAATCTATAACAACAATAACATCCCACCTAGGGGCCACGAATACTTATTCGAGTTCCAAGATTTCAAAAAGAATGCACGAAAATGGAAGCAAGACTTTGAAATACTATTCCAAGACCCTAGAGGAAGTTGAAGTGCCACGTCCTCTTTAAGTACTGTGACTCACCAGAGAGTCACATCGGCTGCAAAGCAATACCACTGATGCAATATTATTATGAGCTGTGGAAACATTGCTCTAGAAAATTCAATGTCTTCAACACCCCAACAGCTTAATACAAGGGGGGCACAGTGCACACTTTCAGCGTTCTTTAAACTCTAATAAACTTTTATAAACACCTAAGATGGGTACCTCACCAACCTGGCTGTGAGTCTTACTTCAAACTGCATGAAGCAGCATCGTCTAGTTATTGAGCCTGGTCAGAGACTGGGCCCCTGAGAGGCCACTGATCCTCGAAACCAGTTGAATATCAACTGGTTTTGTTGATTTTCAACCAGTTGAATATCAACTAAGACAAACTAATCTGGTACGAGATGGAAGGGCTGTAAACACCACGTATGACGAACAATGAACATGCAGTGCGTCTAGGTAGAGTGGAAAAAGGAACGTAGGTAGCTATTAACTTGACACCGGCTGAGTGAGAGATGAGACATGGGGGATAAAGATTACATTACGTGGTAACCTCGGGCAGCTCCTGCTTCTGAAGAAAGGCGAACAAGAATGCCAAGACGCTAACACACCTCCAAACATTGAACGAGCAACGTTAGAATCATCAATGTAGTAAGGTATTGTCTAGGAGTAACTTGGACGTGTCAGGTGTGAAGACAGACTTGAGTGCTGACGGCAGCAGCAACCTCTCACCGTAAGACACTCCCGAGTGACCTATAGCAAGACACTGGTGCCAGCAGTGACGTGAGTCCTGTCTCCTGCCCAACTGCTCCCGTCTAGAGTTATGAACCGAAGCCGTCAGCAGCAGCGCCACAAGTCAAAGTGCCGCTAATCAGTAAGTGAAAAGATCTCTTATGCATTTCTGACCAGCATTTTTCCATGTGTTTTATGCCGTGCCATACAGTAAAATAATTGAGTTGTCAAAGAGTTGTCAAAACCCGTTGCAGAGCGAATCATTGCTCAAGGTCACCTAATCTCATCGGTAAAATCACCATCTGATCTCATCGCCTCCGACTAGTATCCAGTATAACCTTATACTTAAGTGAGGTGACAGTGTTGTCGTTGCCAAGATCAGGCACACGATGACTGCAGATTGCCAAGGTAGTAGTCTCAAGGACAATGTACAGAGCCGCACGGAGACGTCCAAGCCCCCGGAGGCAGGCTCTAGTCTCTCGCTGGACATCCAAGTCCCCAATAGTCCTTCCCTAACTCCACAAGGGCACCCACAGGCCGTACGTCTCAACTTTTCCTAACCCCTCGTGCAGGTCCGTCTAAGCCTCCCTACAGTCTCTCAAAGTTCCATGGAGCCACAGACGTTTTAAAGGGACTTTATGAACCGTCCGAAGAATGAACCCCCAGGCGGATCCAACTCTGTCAAGATATGAAGAATTCGCCACCGCCAGCGGCGGAGGAGAGGAAGGAGAGGAGGGGGGGAGGGGGTTGGACTTAAAGGTGACTTAAGAAATAAAAGTGACGTGAGGATGGCCAGTAATCAATAAGTGGAGGAGCAGGCGGAGTTCTGCTCTCACCGGTATGACCACCACCAATACCTTCACTTGCTAGAGGGCGAGTCGAGGGTGCGATGGGGGAATTATTAAACAGGGCCACATATAGCAACTTAACGCTTATGGGAGCCGCTAATCCTCACGCCTGACGCTAAAATATCCCGTTCACTTTAAAACAGGATCTCTCAATACTTCAGCACAGGTATGAGACTGGAGTCACAGCTGCTGGAGATGATACTTGACACGAGCAGGAAGCACACAGGCTGGCAGCGAGGGTCGGAAGGATGCTTCAAGCCTCCCACACTTGACTACACCCTCCCCGTCCACAATTAACACCTTCGGATGGCCTCCATATCTGTACCACTATTAGCTCTCCCTCAAAACATAAGGGGCATCATTACACGACCGCTCACCGTGTTCAAGAACGAACGTGATAAACACCTCCAATGGATACCTAATCAACGACGCTGTGATTCATACGTCAGACTGTGAGCAGCGGCAACTGCCTGGTTGAGCAGATTGCCAACAAGGAGACCGGACCACGGGGACACTGAATCCCAGAATAAATGAATTAGTCGATAATTCACGTTTTCTGGCACTATGGCACCATACCTACGCCTACAGCGACTGCGATATCTGGCACAATGACGGATAAACGGAACACAAGCCACGGTCTTGTCCTCCTGAACAAGTGCACAAGAGCCACGGTCTTGTCCTCCTGAACAAGGGCACAAGAGCCACGGTCTTGTCCTCCTGAACAAGGGCACAAGAGCCACGGTCTTGTCCTCCTGAACAAGGGCACAAGAGCCACACAGGAACCATACCTGTTGTTACAAGGCAGTACAAGGAGCCGCACTCTGGCGGTCTGGTGAGACAGGTGCCACGTGTTCCCAACTAGGTAAACTTCAAGGCCAACCTTCAGCCTCCAGCACCAACCAACTAGCCGCTAACCTACACCTCGATAAACCTTCTCTGAGGAATAGCGACTAATAATAATGCAAATTAAAAATTCAAGCCACGAAATACAATTAGCAGCAAGTCTTCGATGGCCGGGAATTGTGTAAAATGCGCGCATACCTATGCTAAAAACAGACTGCGCCCACGCGTCTACAGTTGGAGACCAGACGCATTGGGCTAGTCTCGCACAACTAGTAAACATGAAACATGTTGGGGTAGGGGAGTGTCATAGTCCAGTCAGGGTCGCCTACAGTGCCACACTAAGAAATATTAGCATCTAGCCCCCCCCCCCCATTGCGATTTTCGTCAAGTTAAATGTGAAATATTGGTTGTGACGCCCGTGACTTATTCACCAGTTTCAACGCTTCGTTATACAATTTGAGAGAGGAGAGACACACACGGGGGGGGGGGAGGGGAACGAAGAAAGGAAGGGGAGGAATTTCTTGAAGAAAGAAATTTAGAAAAGAGGAAACTAGGTAGAGAGGGATCTTTGGAATGAACGGTGGAGTAGTGAGAAGTTGGGAAGAGAAAGAAATAGGGAAAGAATAGTTGGGGAAAGAGGAGATTAGGAGAGAGGAGAAGGGAGGAGAAACACCCGCCTGCAGCCAGATATACTGGATACTGCAGCGAAAGATGCTGGAGACATCTCCCGTCCACGAGGCTAACCATAGCCCGTGCTTCTTGCCCCGCTCCTGTGCCAGGTAAGTTACGGGCTCACCATAGCCCGTGCTACTTGGAACTTGTTCCGAGTAGCTGAATCTATAACAACAACAACGAAAGATGTGGACGGAAATGCAGAACAGAACCATTGAGTAGCGGTGCCATAGTCACAATCGGAGAACTTCATCTCAGGTCCACAGTTGTTCAACACCCACCCAGCAAGCATTAGATATATTCCCGGAACGAAGGTGGATATATTCAAGAGGCACTTGGATAGGTTCTTGCAAGAAGTACCGGACCAACCAGGCTGTAGTGGATATGTGGGCCTGTAGGGCCGCTCCAAGCAACAGCCTGTTGGACCAAGTTATCACAAGTCGACCCTAGCCTCAGGCCGGGCTCGGGGAGAACAACTCACGAAATACTCCAGGTATATCCCCCTCTAGGATGTATGTGTAATTATAATTTTATATATATATATATATATATATATATATATATATATATATATATATATATATATATATATATATAATATTATATATATATATATATATATATATAATATTATATATATATAATATTATATATATATATATATATATATATATATATATATATATATATATATATATTATATATAAAATTACCGAATTATATATTAGTAATAATATAAAGGAGAGCAAAATCCTAAGAAAGGCGAAATACACTAAAATAAAGGCGAGAGACGAGCCGCGCATGTTAAGGAGGTACCCAGAAGAGCTGAATACCAACTACAGTAGGTGGTGGTGGTAGCAGGCCGCCACCTGACACTCCCGCCGCCCCTCCTCACATTCCCATCACCACCCAAAGGACACCTGATCAACCAGGCTGTGATTCATACATCAGGATGCAAGCAGCAGCGTCAAACAGCCTGGTTGACCAGACCACCAAACGGGAGAAGTTGATCCCCCAGAACCATCGCAGGGTAGACGCTTCACGTGCTGACTCCTATCTTACCCATCCTTTGGGAGTTCTTCTACTCCCCAAGGACCTTGAGAGAGTTTGGTCCACTAGGCTGTTGCTTGGAGCGGCCCGCAGGCCCACATATCCGCCACAGTCCGGTTGGTCCGGCACTTTAAGAAAACAATTTAGTTTCCTCTTGAAGACGTCCACGGTTATTTCCGGCAATATTTCTTATGCTCGCTGGGAGGATGTTGAACAACCGCGGACCTCTGATGTTTATACAGTGTTCTCCGATTGTGCCTATGGCACGGAGCCGGTCGGCCGAGCGGACAGCACACTGGACTTGTGATCCTGTGGTCCTGGGTTCGATCCCAGGCGCCGGCAAGAAACAATGGGCAGAGTTTCTTTCACCCTATGCCCCTGTTACCTAGCAGTAAAATAGGTACCTGGGTGTTAGTCAGCTGTCACGGGCTGCTTCCTGGGGTGGAGGCCTGGTCGAGGACCGGGCCGCGGGGACACTAAAAAGCCCCGAAATCGTCTCATGATAACCTCAAGAAGATGGCACCCCTGCTCTTAACTGGTTCTATTCTGCATTTTCTTCCATATCGTTCACTCCAGTATGTTGTTATTTTACTGTGTAGATTTGGGACCTGGCCCTCCAGTATTTTCCACGTATATTATTTGATATATCTCGTCTCCTTTCTAGTGAGTACATTTGGAGGGATTTGAGACGATCCCAATAATTTAGGTGCTTTATCGCGTCTATGCGTGCCGTATATGTTCTCTGTATTCCCTCTATTTCAGCAATCTCTCCTGCTCTGAAAGCGGAAGCGAGTACTGAGCAGTACTCAAGGCGAGACAACACAAGTGACTTGAAGAGTACAACCATTGTGATGGGATCCCTTGATTTGAAAGTTCTCGTAATCCATCCTATCATTTTTCTGGCTGACGCAATATTTGCTTGGTTATGTTCCCTAAACATTAGGTCGTCAGACATTTTTATTAACAAATCCTTTACATGCTGTTTTCCTACTATGGGCAGATTCGATTGTGTTTTATACCCTCTATTATGTTTAAGGCTCTCATTTTTACCGTACCTGAGTACCCGGAATTAATCACTGTTAAACATCATGTTATTTTCTGCTGTCCAGTCGAAAACTTCATTAATATCTGCCTGTATTTTTTCAATGTCTTCAGCAGAGGTAATTTTCATGTTGATTTTTGTGTCATCTGCAAAGGATGACACGAAGCTGTGACTTGTATTTTTGTCTATATCTGATATGAGAATAAGGAAAAGCAGTGGTCCAAGGACTGTCAGTGTACTCTCAGAGACCGCGGCGCAGTCTCTGAGCACATCTCCCAGTTGATGGTGTGATCAATCAGACTGTTATATGCCGCTGCCCGCAGTCTGACATATAAATCACAGACCGGTTAATTACCTCTCTTTTTGCAGGTGTTTATCAAGTTCGCTCTTGAACACCGTGAGAGGTCGGCTTATATGCCCCTTATGTTTTGAAGGAGTGTTGAAAAGTCTTAGTGTTAATGGAATTGTCTCTTAGCGTACTTACTGCACCTCTGCTTTCTCAACGGCGCTATTTTGCACTTCCCGGAGAAGGGTGAAGGAGGATAAGGGTGAAGGAGGATAAGGGTGAAGGAGGATAAGGGTGAAGGAGGATAAGGGTGAAGGAGGATAAGGGTGAAGGAGGATAAGGGTGAAGGAGGATAAGGGTGAAGGAGGATAAGGGTGAAGGAGGATAAGGGTGAAGGAGGATAAGGGTGAAGGAGGATAAGGGTGAAGGAGGATAAGGGTGAAGGAGGATAAGGGTGAAGGAGAAGGACAAGACTGGAGAAGGGTGAAGAAGAAGGGTTATCTGGAAATCTTGAGGTTATCTCGAGATGATTTTTCGGGGCTTAGCGTCCCCACGGCCCGGTCCTCGACCAGACCTCATTTTTGTTACACACCTCACAGGAAGCAGCCCGTAGCAGCTGTCTAACTCCCAGGTACCTATTTACTGCTAAATAACAGGGGGATCAAGGTGAAAAACCATTTTGCCCATTTGTTTCCGCCTCCACCGGGGATCGAACCCGGAACCTCAGGACTACGAATCCGAAGCGCTGTCCACCCAGCTTCAGGGTGAAGGAGTGTGAAGGAGACATTAATCTGACCCCGACTGGCATAGTGGTCACTACAGGCAAGATAAAGTTTTCCGTAGCAGAACTGGTGACCCTCTCGCGCTAAGATCAATAATCGACCGCCTGCCACTACACACACGGCTCCTCCCTCCCCCCTCCCCCCCTCCCCACAACACACGCAAAGAAAATTAAATAAAGAACAAATCCACAAGGGCCGTGACGAGGGTTCGAACCTATGTCCGAGAGCATCCCAGACGCTGCCTTAATTATTGCCTTAATTTGTAAATTAATTTACAAATGATTTGTTCATTTGATGCATCACGCTATTGTGATGTCTGTGTGTAAAATTAAATAAAGGTTTGGCAACGAGGCCCGTCCAAGAATTACGTCAGATGGGCACAAATCAATGGGGTGGCGAACTGGTCTACTTCCGCGGCTAACAACCGAGGATCCCGGGTTCGATCCCCGACCGAGATAGAGACGGTTGGGCACGTTTCCCTAACAGTACATAAGTACCAGGGGACAGATTCACGAAGGAGTTACGCAAGTACTTACGAACGTGTATATCTTTCCTCAATCCTTGACGGCTTTGGTTACATTGCCAATCAAGTGTTGTTATTGTTATAAACAGCCTCCTGGTGCTTCGGAGCTCATTACCTGGTTAATAATTGTAAACAAAGCCGCCAAAGATTGAGAAAAGATGGACAGGAAGGTCAGATGTGAAAGGTCAGTAAATAGGACAGTGGGACAGCCATAAGCCTAACAAGGCTTGATGGCACAGACTCTGGCCAACCACCTGCCAAACACATAACGAAACTACGACGTTGGTACAACGTTCAAACAAGTTTTAACACATCCTAGCCAGTTATAACAACCAATATAGCAAACACATACCGAAACTACGACGTTGGTACAACGTTCGAACAAGTTTTAACACATCCTAGCCAGTTGTAACAACCAATATAGCAAGTTGTAACAACGTTTTAATACGTCATAAACACGTTAAGCCAAGATGTAACAACTTTATTACAGGTTGTAACAAGCAGAAAATAGAGACAGTTACGGTTTGTGTTTCCAGGGAGCTACAAACCCAAACTGAGCATACCTTACCTTGAGGTGCTTCCGGGGCTTAGTGTCCCCGCGGCCCGGTCGTCGACCAGGCCTCCTTGGCATAACAAGGATAACCTAAGTCTAACGACACCCGAGCCTTCATATAGATAAAATACTGAAGGGAAAGGACAGAATGAAGAAAGGAAACATTCAGAATGAAGGAATGAAACATTCAGAATGAAGAAAGGAAACATTCAGAATGAAGGAATGAAACATTCAGAATGAAGAAAGGAAACATTCAGAATGAAGAAAGGAAACATTCAGAATGAAGAAAGGAAACATTCAGAATGAAGAAAGGAAACATTCAGAATGAAGGAATGAAACATTCAGAATGAAGAAAGGAAACATTCAGAATGAAGAAAAGAAACATTCAGAATGAATCGGAGCAAATGAGAGGAACTTGCAGGAACCACACACACCTTGAGGTTATCTTAAGGGATGATTTCGGGGCTTTAATGTCCCCGCGGCCCGGTCCTCGACCAGGCCTCCACCCCCAGGAAGCAGCCCGTAGCAGCTGTAACTCCCAAGTACCTATTTACTGCTAGGTGAATAGGTGCATCAGGGTCAAAGAAACTCTGGCCATTTGTTTCCGCCTCCACCGGGGATCGAACCCGGAACCTTAGGACTACGAATTCCAAGCCGCAAGCGCTGTCCACTCAGCTGTCAGGCCCAGTCAGGTGTCAGACCAGGTCAGGCCCAGATGGTGCGCGCGCGCACACACGCGCACGCACACACACACACACACACACACACACACACACACACACACACACACACACACACACACACACACACACACACACACACACACACACACGCGCGCGCACACGCGCGCGCACACGCGCACACACACGCGCACACGCACGCGCACACGCACGCACACACGCACGCACACACGCACGCACACACGCACGCACACACACAGACACACGCACGCACGCACACACACACGCACGCGCGCACGCGCACGCACGCACACACACGCGCACACGCACACACAAGCCACACATGTCGGAAGGAACAACATCAATGCAAAAGTTGTAACGTCTGGAATGGGTTAGATGAAGTGGTTCAAGGTAACTCAGAACATAATTTTAAATGTTAATTTAAGACAAAGAAATCTATTACATTAATACTGGTGTGAAATGCGAGGCTTACAAGCTGGCGCTCAACCCTACAAGCAACTTCAACTTAATACACAAAGGGCTCAAAACACTCTCTACTTAAATAATGACCAAAAATCAGAGACAATTACGAATACTTTATTATGGTCACCCGTGTATTCTGCGCGAGTTAAGGAACGCGTGGACACTCGAGCGCAGCCACACGGTTGAGAGGCGGGACCAAAGAGCCAGAACTCAACCCCCGCAAGCACAACTAGGCGAGTACAACTAGGTGAGTACACATTACAGAGGCAACAATTGTACCAATAAATCTATACCCACGTTACACGCACCTTTGGCCAAGCGTGAAACTCGTAGGAGGAACGGCGACGGACAGACGGAGAGAGAGAGAGAGAAAGCAGAGGAAAGGCGGGAGGGACAGAGGGAGGTAAAGAGTAAGCAAGAGAGAGAGAGAGCGTGCGTAGGGAGGTGGGGGAGTGGGCGCGCCTGGGAGCAGCACCAGCTGCTGCCCTTTACACCCACCATACACCACCACCACTACCACACAACCACCTTGCTCTCCCCTTCCTCCCTCTTCTAGTGGACCTGCCCCACCACAAGTCACTGGGGAACCCGAGCGTCTCCGGGGACATCACCATCACCACCACCAACCCACCCACCCACCCACCCACCCACACACACCCAAACCCCCCCCCCCCACACACACACACACACACACCAAAACACCACCACCACTTCAACACCAGGTTAAAGCCGCGTTATGACAAGATACACCTGCTTGATGGGGTTCTGGGAGTTGTTCTACTCTCCAAGCCCGGCCCGAGGCCAGGCTTGATGTGTGTGCTCAGGTAAGGTCCATTTTCTCGCTTTGTAATGATTTAATCTCAACACACACAATTGTTCTTTAAACAGTTATATCTGGGGCCAGATTCACGAAGCAGTTACTCAAGCACTTATGATCGTGTACATCTTTCCTCAAACTTTGACGGCTTAGGTTACATTTATTTAACAGTTTGTATTGTAATAAACAGCCTCCTGGTGCTTCGGAGCTCATTAACTGTTATATAAATGTAAACAAAGCCGCCAACGACTGAGAAAAGATGTACAGGTTCGCAAGTACTTGCGGAACTGCTTCGTGAATCTGGCCCCCTGGTCTATCACCACATCGTTTCTTTAGGAAACTGCGCACCACGACCAGTAGCAACGATACTGAACATGCAACACGAGGCAGGACACGACAGAGGGCCGAGGGGCAGGACACGACAGAGGGCCGAGGGGCAGGACACGACAAGAGGGCCCAGGAGCAGGACACGACAAGAGGGCCGAGGGGCAGGACACGACAGAGGGCCGAGGGGCAGGACACGACAAGAGGGCCGTGGAGCAGGACACGACAAGAGGGCCGAGGGGCAGGACACGACAGAGGGCCGAGAGGCAGGACAGGACATACAAGGTCATATATCAGACCCCCGACTGGTATTTGCTGCCCTTAACAACCTACTGTGCTCCTACTCCGCCTCACCACACCCTCAACCTCAGTCTCGGAAACTTACACTTTCTCGCTTCAGTAATGATGTATTCTCAACACACGAGGCCACAGTAACACTAATCCAACATGAGCGCTGCTAAAGTGCTCCGTCAATAAAATAAAACCTGCGCAGTTACGAATAAAATAAAAGTAACAAACCCGAGCCAAGTGCGAGAGACAAACACAAGAAAACAGACACGAGAAACCTGAGAGAAAACCTGGCGAGTGGGAGGGTACTGGAGCCGGCGTGTGTTCAAGAGCAGGGGGCGGAGCGCCCCACAGTCACGTTGCTGCCTTACTGTGTTTACTTGAGCACACACCTGTCTCCCGGGACCACACCTGGCTCCCGGGACCACACCTGGCTCCCGGGACCACACCTGGCACCCGTCACCCGGGACCACACCTGGCATCCGTCTCCCGGAATCACAAGCGCTGTGCATCCTTACCTTGACCTCGAGGTTACCTTGAGGTGCTTCCGGGGCTTAGCGTCCCCGCAGCCCGGTCGTCGACCAGGCCTCCTGGTTGCTGGACTGATCAACCAGGCTGTTGGACGAGGCTGCTCGCAGCCTGACGTACGAATCACAGCCAATCCTAAGTCAGGTTTACCCGTAGTCTGTTTCCAGAGTAGTAGTAGTTCTCTCCAAACCCGGCATGGCGCCAGACTGGTTTGGTGACAACTCGATTGTTAGCCTGTTGCTTGCAGCAGCCCAAAGGTCCACGCACCCACCACAAGCAAAGGTGATCCGGCACCCTCTCGTACGAGTCTCCGTCCCGTCAAGAACACCGTTCCTCTCCCTGTCCAACGAACACTCCTAATAATGTACTCAGGCTTTAAGGCTTTTTTGGGGTTAAAAACAAGTGCGACACTACACACTTTTTCTTGAGATTATCTTGGTGATTTCGGGGCTTTTTAGTGTCCCCGCGGCCCGGTCCTCGACCAGGCCTCCACCCCCAGGAAGCAGCCCGTGACAGCTGACTAACACCCAGGTACCTATTTTACTGCTAGGTAACAGGGGCATAGGGTTTAAGAAACTCTGCCCATTGTTTCTCGCCGGCGCCCGGGATCGAACCCGGGACCAGAGGATCACAAGTAAAGCGTGCTGTCCGCTCGGCCGACCCTTTTTAATTACGTGTGTTTGAGTGGGAGGGTAAGAAGCGGGTCCAGTGAAGGTGAGTCGTGCCATCAAGGCGGACGACATCAGCAAGTCTGGTTCAGGCCAAGATCAATGATCTCTGGCACCCGGTAACGGTGGCACCTGTCCACTCCACTTTCTAGTGATCAACTGCCCACACTCGCCAGTCTACCCTACTTCACTTACACTCACTCGCCTCCTGCTTTCCTCTGTGTCGCCTACACCTCGCCACACACCTCCAAATGGTATGTGATGAACCGGATAGTACCTGGATTGTGGCTGGAGAAGGTTCTGGGAGTTGTTCTACCCGAAGCCCAGCCTTAGGCCAGGCTCGACTAGAGAGACTGGTCTGCTTTCAGTCTGCTGGTCGCTCCAGACTGCCCGCAGACCCAAATATCCACCACAACCCGGTTGGTCCGGCATTTTTTTCCTTTTCTTCAGGAAAAAAGTTTTTTCTCGAGTTCACTTTTGTTCGGGCAATATTTCTTATACTCACATGGAGGATATTCAAGAGCCGTGGACCTCTGATGATCATACAGTGTTCCCTGAGTGTGACGGCGGCACCTCTACCTCTCACTGGCTCTACCCTGCATTTCCTCCCATATCGTTCACTCCAATAATTCCATTCCCATCCAGTAATTCACAGATCAGGCTGCCAGCAACCGCTTCTATCCTGCTGCTTGACCACACCATCATCCAGAAGGTCTGGTCGGAGACCGGGTCGAGGGAACATTGATCCTCGGAACCACCTCAAAATGAAATTGCATATATTGCTGCCACTGTCCTGCAGGTGGTGGTTGGCCTCACCCCTCCAGCACCCGAGTCCGGCCTCCTGTTCACCACCATCCACCTGCATTACGCGAGTTAAACTAATAGCTACTTGCTGGACCATTCTCCCAGTTTATCATGTAATTTCTTGCAAACATCCACATAATTGTGGGGTCATCAACAAACACAGGCCAGGTAGAAAGATAGGTCTTAGAAAGAGGGGGGGGGAATGTTGGGGAAGAAAGATAGAGGATAAGGAAAGAGGCGAGAGGGGGTGATTGGGAGAGAGAGAGAGGAGAGGGAGAGAGAGATCCGGGCACAGCCTGGTATCTTCTAGTATGCCTATAAACAAACCCCTCTACTACCGATATTATCTTCAAACAAATGCCAACTCAATAGGAGGATGAGGTGTAGCCAAGCAGTAATAGCCAGCTCGATAATACAAACATTTCGTCAAGGCGCCTTACACTGGGCTCTGGGCGCCTTACACTGGGCTCTGGGCGCCTTACACTGGGCTCTGGGCGCCTTACACTGGGCTCTGGGCGCCTTACACTGGGCTCTGGGCGCCTTACACTGGGCTCTGGGCGCCTTACACTGGGCTCTGGGCGCCTTACACTGGGCTCTGGGCGCCTTACACTGGGCTCTGGGCGCCTTACACTGGGCTCTGGGCGCCTTACACTGGGCTCTGTGGGTAATTTCGAATTTACGAGCATTAAAGTGTCTATATAAAACATTTCCCCTACATGAAGCCCCAATCACCATAATCATAAAGCCGTTAACATGACGAATGGCAGCAGCAAGGAGGGGGAAGAAGAGGTATAATAGCAGGAGAGGCAGGAGCAGAAAGAGGAATAGGCAGGAGAGCGCGAGTAGGCTAGTGAAGCATCATATTGTCTATCTCCACATATGTCAGTTGCTTAATTTAGAACCTGTACTTGAGGTCAATCTCGAACCCATTGTTGATGTGACGACTTATATTGAATTTTGTAACTAGCTCATCAAGATTGTAACTTGCTTAGCTAAATGAATTGTGGGGTTCAGTCCCTGAGCCCATTATGTGCCTCTAACCCTTTCCACTACCGCCCACAAGATGGGTATGGGGTGCATAATAAATGAACTAAACTAACTAACCCGCCACCACCACTCATAACTGACCTATGGAGGCCCCACTAGCACTATCTCCTTATCTTGTGCTCGATAAGGCCGGCCGGCCGGCCGAGCGGACAGCACGCTGTTCACGTGATCCTGTGGGCCCGGGTTTGATCTCGGGAGCCGGCGAGAAACGATGGGCAGAGTTTCTTTCACCCTATGCCCCTGTTACCTAGCAGTAAATAGGTAACTGGGAGTTAGTCAGCTGTCACGGGCTGCTTCTTGGGGGGTGGAGGCCTGGTCGAGGACCGGGCCGCGGGGACACTAAGCCCCGAAATCAACTCAAGATAACCTCAAGATAGATATGCACCTCCTACCCCCCCCCCTGCCCCACCTACATTCCCACGCCTTAACACCACCAGCCTCACCACTGCCACAACTTTACAACACTTTTTTAACACGTACCATTTACGTTTAACGACACGTCCACCTGACAGAAATGCGTTCCACTAAGTGACGTCAGTAACGCGACGGACGTCAGTAACGCGACGGACGTCAGTAACGCGACGGACGTCAATAACGCGACGGACGTCAATAACGCGACGGACGTCAATAACGCGACGGACGTCAATAACGCGACGGACGTCAGTAACGCGACGGACGTCAGTAACGCGACGGACGTCAGGAATACATCACTATTATTAACAGGAGAGACAAGCCGGTAAACAGTTGCATGTTCGTATACGCATTTCATATAAAAGTTACAATGTAATGTGTACAATACAACAAAGCAAAGGAACAAACACTGACAAACACAAAATAAAACTAGAGAAGAACTAAGAATATACACCAAGGCTCGGCGCTAAGCTGAGGGGCTCGAGCAACGGTGAAACATGGAGGCAAGTAGCCACAATTTCAGGCCAGATACCACAAAGAATCCCAGGTGGGCCTGCGGGCCGCTCCAAGCAACAGCCTGGTGGACCAAGGTCTCACAAGTCAGGCCTGGCCTCGGGCCGGGCTTGGGGAGTAGAAGAACTCCCAGAACCCCATCAAGGCAGGTATCAAACAGGAAATATCAGTAGGCCTTAGTATGAAAATAAATCAATCCATCAAATGCAGCACCATATGCATCAAGGGCAGTTAAGCAGGGCATAAAAGATCTATAACTCCCTCGCCCACAGTTAGGGGTAAGTAAGCCCATCACCGCAGGGAAACACCATAGACTATCAAATCTTGTAAGAAACCAAATTACACAGTCAAGCCACCTTATAGAAAAAAGGGATTAATGATTTTGAGAAGACCATAGTTTTGAGGATCACATCAAGTAGTAGTCACAGCTGTAGGGACAATGACACGCTGGATATCAAGAACCTTTCACACAAGATATCACGCCAACACCGGTACTCAAAAATACTAACATTACCATACGGTGGAATATTGCTGCACTATTCCAAGTTCAAGAATCTGTTGAGCTAAAGAACGTGTCGATAACTTTTACTACCAGAATGTATTTAATAAAACATTAAGTTACAAATACCGTTTAAAATCCTTCGGCACGTCATCCCTGAGCGTAGGCGAGAGATACGTCATAATGTACAACTGGAAATTATTTACAGACTAGTTCCAAAATGTGCAAAACTAAATACTTTCTTACTAAACAGAAATGCATCGCAGAGTAAAACAGCCTTTACCACATCACCAATCAAATGACCTGTCACTACACACTGGTGGCCCCGTGGACCAAGGTGTCACGCTACAAGCTGGAGATGACCACACAACAAAGGGAAACACACAGCATATGCTGTGTGTATAGTAACACATAGTATATGCTATTTATTAATTATGCACACATGTGCATAGTTAATAAATGGAATGCATTAGGCAGTGATGTGGTGGAGGTTGACTCCATACACAGTTTCAAATGTAGATGTGATAAGAGCCCAGTAGGCTCAGGAATCTGTACACCAGTTGATTGACAGTTGAGAGGCAGGACCAAAGAGCCAAAGCTTAACCCCCGCAAGCACAATTAGGTGAGTACAATTAGGTGAGTACAGTACAGGAGACGGGGAGACGAAGACAAGAGGGGCTGGCATTATAACGAAGGAAGAGCGGGCGAGAGATGAATACAAGCTGTGAATAACAGCAATACGGGGTTAGTGTGAAGGCAAGAGGTAATAGGAGAGGAAATAAGAGAAGACGTGGTGGAACCTTATCCCTCACGAGGGCAGGAACTGAGGGTAAGACCATAATGATGATGCAGGGAAGCTGTGTATCTAGGGTCCACCCACCACACGGAAATGACCAGGAGATGAAGCAAATAAAATAAGAGACGAGACGAAGAAAATTTCAGGAAGTTAGGAAAATTGAAAATGAGAGGAAAAAGATGACGGGCATGAGAAAATCGAGCGGAGAGGGAGAATAGATTGAAGTCCTAGAATTTATGCCTTTCGTGTGTTGAACATCTAAAATCAGACGACGGAGAAGGTAGAGGGGAAGGGGGAGGGAGGGCTAGGGAGGGCTAGGGAGGGAAGGGATAGCTTAGAGAGATCAAAGTGTGTAATACGGAGGCAGGGAGGGACACACACAGACACACGAGGGAGACAGAATCGTGAAGATGGTGGTGTCGAAGAGGTTCCAAGACAACCGTACAGTTCAACATTAAAGCTCTGGCTTGAACCTCCAACCGAGACCTGCCAGATGGAACGGTTCAGTGTGCCCCTCAACACACTGTCACACACAACCTTCCATGCCCACCATCTTCTTCATAACACGTAACAGCTCTTTGTTACGTGTGACAATACCCGCCGCCTGCACCCCCCCCCCACAACAACCACCCGCCTGGTGTTACACTACCTGACGCCGCTCCAACCTCGGCACACAGCACAGCACACAGTCCTTACCTGCAAAGTAAATACAAATTAGCACCGAGATTACAACGAATTAAAGTTAATTACGGAAGATAGAAAACGCCTTAATATATAAACTTCATAAACATTATGTAATATTAACAATAATACCAACTCGCATACACATTATCGTTTTCCATATAAATAATGTATACTTTAAACTTGACTCTGAGCACGGACGAACATTAAACCAACTGGATGTTTCCTGCAGGGATGGGAGGCATCCCAAAGGTGTTGTAACCCTCGTCTCACCTCTGGCCCTCTTTATTTTGTATATTACCGTACTTAAGTGCATGGTCATTTATGCACCTACCCCCCGACTATATGAAAAGTTATATAGCTTGTGTCAACAACTACCTATGCGAGACAACAATAATAATAATAATAATAATAATAATAATAATAATAATAATATTACCCTTCTAGCGAAATGATTAGCGATTCAGGGACATGTGATCAGTAGCCTGTACTGGCAAACTTTGGATACAATACGAGGATGTCCTCAAGAACATTTGCGTGGATAAGGTAACTAATTGCAAAGTCCCAAGTAACTAATACTGGCTGATTGTGTGTCTTGTGACTGGACATTCAATAATATACTTTTCGAGATCATGCTCTAACCCTGTCGATTTTTTAATTAATGTATTTAGGTACGTAATTATTTATGCGACGACATTAGGCTACATGAAGAAGTGTACAGTGTGGCAAGAACTAGCTACGTGATACTAAAAAATCCCCATCTCATACGGGGCCATATGTTCAGTAACCTGCTCTGACAATTTTGGGTGTAATATGAGGATATTCTCAAGAACACGAGAGTGAATAAAGTAATTACAAAGCTCCAGGTACCTCATGCCAACGGGTCTGAATGGTCTAATAACTGGACATTCGGTGATGTAGTGTGGGAGATCATGCCGCAGTTCCTGCTCACAGAGTTTGCACCTGGAGTGCTCAGGATTGGGAGATCCGTCACCTGCAGCCACCTGCCACAGGTAACGGTAACCCAACCTGATCCTGGCAACCACTGTGTCGCACAGTCTGGTCCACGTTTTGTGCTGCTCATAAATATAGGTTTCCATATCCATATCTTTCCTCCAGGGATAGAGTAGTTGAGTGAGCTATACTGCCCCTTGTCAGCGTCATTCGCATGTGCAGTGACCACAGAGGTCCCAACAACAGTTTCAGATCTGAACTAATCATAGCTTTTTATACTGGTGCTTTCAGGTCGTTGGGAGTTAGTAATTTCTTTCCTATCAGACCTGAGTGTTTGGAACAATATATTTGAAACATAGGTTTCGCAAACTATGAGCATAAACATTTACTCATAGCTTTTTATTCTGGTGCTTTCACGCCTTTGGGAATCGGTAATTTCTCTCTCCGACAGAACCTGAGTGTTTGGAACAATATAGTCTTGACAAGAGAGATGAGGGATTTACACAACTTTTTTTTTAGGATCAATTGTTCATGAATTAGTTAGTGATCACTTTGCCATATTCAGTTCATACACTATCAATAATGCCAAACCCCTAAGCTTTACAGAATTTTTTTTTTTTATTAAGTTATGAGGTACATCTGCATTAGTGCAGCTACCCTAGACTATATGAAGTGGAGTACAGTGTGTCAAAAAAGCTAACTAGGTGATGCTATAAAATCCCCATCACACAGGATGGTTAGTCATACAGAGACATGTGATAAGCGGTCTGCACTGGCAGACTCCGGATGCATTTTGAGGATATCAACAACACAAGATTGAATAAGGTAGCAGTGGTAATACAAGTCCCCATCTCGCAGGATGGTTAGTCATACAGGGCCATGTGTTTAATAGCCTGCACTGGCAAATTTTGGGTATACTGTGAGGATATCTTTAAGAATACGAGAGTGAATAAAGTAATTGCAAAGCTCCAGGTACCTCATGCCAACTGGTCTGAAAGGTCTAATAACTGGGCATTCAGTGATGTAGTGCGGGAGATCATGCCGTAGTTCCTGCTCACAGAGTTTGCAACTGGAGTGCTCAGGATTGGGAGACCCGTCACCTGCAGCCACCTGCCACAGGTAACGGTAACCCAACCTGATCCTTGCAACCACTGTGTCGCACAGTCTAGTGGACGTTTTGTGCTGTCCATAGATGTAGGTTTCAGATCTGAACAAATCATAGCTTTTTATACTAGTACTTTCAGGTCGTTGGGAGTCAGTAAGTTCTTTCCTATCAGATCTGAATGTTTGGACCAATACAGTTTTGACAGCAGAGATGGGGAGAACAGAACTTTTAATCCGTCGAGTGACGAATTCTACGGCCAATTCCAGCCGTGAGTGGAAAAAACGATTAAAGTCTACGGTCTGGCATTACCATGGTTCACTACCACACTACAATATACACGGCGACACCACCAAACACCGTCACCACTATCAGTCAATATACCAACAGTCTTTGTGTCAAATAAAATTATATATTGCTGCCGCATGCCGTGTAATGACACCATATATATCTACCAAAACTCCTATACTAACAACTGGCACGAGGATGGAAGCATGTTGTTGTTGTTGTTAAAGATTCGCTACCTGGAACAGAATTCCAAGTAGCACGGGCTATGGTGAGCCCGTAGTGTAGATGGAAGCAAGAACCGCTAAGCCACACACATTTACCAATAATTCTAACATTCTAGACGTCCCCTCCAGAAGTGTTCATGCGACCTCACACAAGGAGACCACACTGTCATTCACCAGTTAAATTGGCATCCAGACATTTTTCAGACCTGGTAACACCACCTGATAATCCCATACGTCAGGCTGCGAGCAGCCGCGTCCAACAGCCTGGTTGATCAGTCCAGCAACCAGGAGGCCTGGTCGACGACCGGGCCGCGGGGACGCTAAGCCCCGGAAGCACCTTAAGATAACCTCTATTGCAGCGAGGAAAATAATGTAGGTAGAGTAAAATGTAGGGGAGCCGGCGGCTGAGCGGACAGAACACTGGACGCGTGATCCTGTGGTCCCGGGTTCGATCCCGGACGCCGGCGAGAAACAATGAGCAGAGTTTCTTTCACCCTGATGCCCCTGTTACCTAGCAGTAAATCGGTACCTGGAAGTTAATCAGCTGTCACGGCCTGTTTCCTGGGGGTGGAGGCCTGGTCGAGGACCGGGCCGCGGGGACACTAAAGCCCCGAAATCATCTCAAGATAACTTCAAGATAGAGTAGTATCTTTGTCATGATGAGCTCATATGGCGGGGAAACATGTTGTCCCGTTCACTCCTGGATGATCCGTCTCCCAAGCTGCCCAAATGGTTCCTCTAAGTTTTCAACATGTAGATTCACATTTGTTGACAAATTTTTATCATGCCTGACACTGGAAAATAAACGAGGCTTTAATTGGTACAAGTGTGTATTAGTCCACTACCAGAAGTAGTAAAGTGTCCTATACAAGTCTTGTAAACAATCAGCCCAGTTACACAAACCTGTAATAACCCAGGATATGTCAGACTAAACCCAGGACATCAACACAAACCACCACCACTCAACAACACATACCAGAACACCACAACCCAGCAATACACAAACACCACACCAGTCCCACCATCATACCAGAAACCCACCACCACTGCCATAGCCCAGCAGTACAGTCCTGTTAGCCTTACAACCCCTTCACAACTGCAAGCCTACCACCACACCACCAGCACAACCCACCGCCCCGTTGTGACTACAGACCAAGAGATAAACACCTTACGAGGACAAATATAGATGGCAAGACACCAAACTGGGCATCACCAGGACAACACACACCAATGTCAACACAGCCTGCCATGTGTGCTAGCGTACCCCTCTCGTCCCAAGGTAGTGTCGTGCACGAACACAATGTTTACAAAACATTTACTATTAGGCTGGTGCCCACCAACACGCACACAACAAGTGCTTTTACCTCAACATGTTATTATAAGTGCATCTATGAACGAATAGAGTATGTACATACTATAATAAAATATGTATTAAAATACTATATATATAATACTATAAATAAAATATTCTAAATATATAATATTTAAATATAAATATTATATTTCAAATATAATGCAATTTAAAAATATTCTTCCACGGTTCTGTTTTATACAAATGGTTGGTACTTGGAGCTTGTAGTCTGACGTAGGCATGAAAAATTACAAGTAGTTTAAAAGACTGGAGGTTCTCTTAGTTTAAAAGACTGGAGGTTCTCTTAGTTTAAAAGACTGGAGGTTCTCTTAGTTTAAAAGACTGGAGGTTCTCTTAGTTTAAAAGACTGGAGGTTCTCTGTTTTAAAGACATTATGTCTTATGCTGTTAATTCCTATTATATTTAAAGATTAATAAGCCTCGGGCCTTTGCTGTACACACTAAGTATACCGCGTTACCTGTTCTCTCATAAGCTATTTTTTGCACATTTTACCCCCTGCTCTCGTGAGAGGTAATTTCAATGTGCACATTACCAAACAGTTCCAGCAATATTTCCCTGCACTTCAGAGAGTAAAACTTGATGGCTTTCGGAAGCTTCCAATAGTTTAGAGGTTTGAATAGAGGCAGACAATGCTGTCATCTGCACGCTCTCCAGGTCAGTAATGGTCCCTGGCGATGGTTGGCATTGAGGAGCAGACTTCTGCGTTTGGATTATATTGTTGTCTTGAGTAGCAGGTTTGGGGAAACAAGTTACATATCATCCATAAGAACTCCACGTTTTCTTTGGGATGAAGACAAATTGGCTTCAAAACCTAATGACTATTTTACGTATCAATCAAAATCGTTCTTAGTATTCTACCCGTTACTAGAGAGAGCTGGCGTCTTGAGCCTGCATGGTACACGCAGCTTACCTGGTTGATACCTGCTTGATGGGGTTCTGGGAGTTCTTGTACTCCCCAAGCCCGGCCCGAGACCAGGCTTGACTTGTGAGAGTTTGGTCCACCAGGCTGTTGCTTGGAGCGGCCCGCAGGCCCACATACCCACCACAGCCCGGTTCATACGACACTCCTTGGAGAAAATTATCTAGTTTTCTCTTGAAGATGTCCACGGTTGTTCCGGCAATATTTCAATGCTCATACTAACGACCACTACTCTAACAAGCAGTGCCTCCGCCTGCTAAACAAGCGACGACTGGTTCACTACTACAGGTCGTAGCCAGCGACTATGAAGGATGCCAGAGATGATAAGAACCTCTGGTGCTATAGACCGGCCTTAGATACTGGCCTGCTGAGACACTTTGTATGATGGTTGTAAATACTTTATTAGCTATTAAAGTTTTCAGACCCGTGTCGAGGAATTATTGTTAGTAACATTTCGGACGACCAGCGCTCGTCTCTTGTCAACCACGACTCTCAAGCTCCGCCGTTTCCTGCCAGCCCGTCCTCCTAAGGTTTCCCATCCTCAAGAAACTATCGTCTAAGTGCCTTATCCTAACCTACCAGAGGACCCAAAACAGAAAACGGGACTATGTCAATTTCGCAGGCCGCCACCGTTTTCTATCACGAAAATTTTTGGCCTTAGGTAGAGTATACGTCAAAATGCGACGTTCTATTAGGAGGCGGGCTGTAGTTATAACTGTGCCCACCTAGTTGTACTCACCTAGTTGTGTTTGCGGGTGTTGATCTCTGGCTCTTTGGTCCCGCCTCTGTGTGCCCTAGATCCCGTGCTAGTTTTAGAGGGATAATTACATTCTCTTGAACATTTACCTTTAGTCACCCCTGCATCGTTACGGGTGCCCATAGGTGCCTCACTCACATTTTCACCTCTTTAATAATATTCTACTTTATGTTGGATTAAAAATTATTACTATTTTCACCCCCGTTTCAATTATGTACCGAAAAACGTTTATGGAGCTGGTTCCAAATCTGCCCACGGAAATACTTCTTCCACGAGATCAAGAAGTTTGACAATTTGCAACATAGTTCATTCAAAAAGTAAAGGCAAGATGGGTATGCTGGGAGACAGTTCCATGAACACGAATGGTCCAAGACTCACCATCTAAACATAAGGAACACAACTAGCCGACCTCCGTGTTCAAGAGAAAATCTTATAAACACCTCCCCAAAGGATACCACATCAACCGTACTGTGGTACTAGCCAGGAGGCCAAGCCAAACCAGGAGGCCAGGCAAGACCGGTCGGTGGGTTCACAGATCCTTACAACCACCTCATGACAACCTCAAGGTAACGAGAAAATGCACTTAAGATCACCGTGTCTTGGAAATGCTGTGGTTTGAGTGAGTGTTGTGCACGGTTTGGTTTCCTCTACAATATCTAGCCTGGGATTAAGGAATATATGAAGCGTGAAGAGGAGAGCATTACACGGGGTATTAACTATGTTTGCAGGCACAAACTGGTCGAGTAATCTGGCCTACTGAGCCCTTCATCAACACCACCCATCAATCACGCCCAACTCCATCCCCGCCATCAACCAACACACATATTTACTCCATTTTCCCCAGAATTGCCAGAGGGGCCCTAGGAGGAGGATACGAGCGGCGAGAGCGAGAGAGAGAGAGAGAGCGAGAGCCAGAGAGCGAGAGCCAGAGAGCGAGAGCCAGAGAGCGAAAGCCAGAGAGCGAAAGCCAGAGAGCGAAAGCCAGAGAGCGAGAGCCAGAGAGCGAGAGCCAGAGAGCGAGAGCCAGAGAGCGAGAGCCAGAGAGCGAGAGCCAGAGCGCGAGAGCCAGAGCGCGAAAGCCAGAGCGCGAAAGCCAGAGCGCGAAAGCCAGAGCGCGAAAGCCAGAGCGCGAAAGCCAGAGCGCGAAAGCCAGAGCGCGAAAGCCAGAGCGCGAAAGCCAGAGCGCGAAAGCCAGAGCGCGAAAGCCAGAGCGCGAAAGCCAGAGCGCGAAAGCCAGAGCGCGAAAGCCAGAGCGCGAAAGCCAGAGCGCGAAAGCCAGAGCGCGAAAGCCAGAGCGCGAAAGCCAGAGCGCGAAAGCCAGAGAGCGAAAGCCAGAGAGCGAAAGCCAGAGAGCGAAAGCCAGAGAGCGAAAGCCAGAGAGCGAAAGCGAGAAAGCAGGAGGGAAAGAGGAAGAACAATCACGCTTGCGTTGTGTTTGGGGCTACGCTGCGTGCAGGGAAAGGTGTCATTTTCTACCATTTCCTATTGATTACATGCTAATGATTTCGAGAGTAGTTCTACTTCCGCAGCCTGGTCTCTGGCCGGCCTTCTCTGGTGATTTGCCTGGACGTCGAGGTTGTTTTACAGATTCTTACTGTAGCTGCTTGTGCGGCCCTGCGAGGCTTGCCACGACACGACATACGGGTCCTGGGAAAGGTCTCGGGTGTTTACCAGGATCAGCAAAATGTACTTTACATCTTCATTGGTGTATAGTGGAGGACGTGTATTCATCTAGTTGTGCTTGCGGGGATTGAGCGTTGCTCTTTCAGCCCGCCTCTCAACTCTCAGTGTGCGGTGAAGATAATGTGCAAAACGTCCCCCCACACATTGGGTACAGTGATAGCAGGACTAATGCAAGCAACGCATCAAGTTTATTTCTATATTTAACTAAGCAGTAGGCACCAACTCCTCCCTTGAACACACACTTGTAATGCTGAATGTTCACCACCAACACTACTGCTGACGACAGTAGTGAATAGTCAGCTCTCCACTGTGAATAGTCAAACCAACACCCAATCTAATAAATCTCGATAAAACATTAATTTGTTGAGCTCCATCATTTGAAGTATTCCACAACATCAAGATCCCTCCCCTTCCCCCCATAAGCGTCTGTACCATCAATGTCGCCAAGTTTCCTGTCGCGTCAACAGTCTCTAGTTACTTACTACTGTAGGCACAGGAAGAAACATTAGTGTGGAGTCTCTTGGGTGAAGACAGTCAACCACACTTCCTCAACTCTCGTATATAGCACTTGAAAATGACTTCTGGAGGTTGGGGAATATCGAAGAATTAAACCCGAGCATTAGAAGTGATCAAGTATTCATAAAGACTACGAAGAGCAAAATAAGAAACTGACTCCTGGGTGAGTGTCTCTCCTGTATGCTACCAGTTACGTACGTCAGAACTAACAAAATAAGATTTGGTTACTCAAGGAGGAGGATATTTACACCGGTCGTCTCCTTGGTTTCTACAAGCCTCTCAGCGCTCAAGGTGCCGCTTCACCACACGCAACTCCTCACAAGGTTGCTCCAGTCTCATGAGAAATCTTAGTGCTACGTCCTCTCCTTCCTCAGAGGAATCTTAGTGCTACGTCCTCTCCTTCCTCAGAGTCACTAGTATCGCAAGTCAACACATGCGCTACAGCAGCATGTGGAGGACACGTGAGACCTGGGCTAGCTAGAAGGCCAGACCTGCAAACAGAAGCCACTCTAAGATCTAATTCGACCCAAGAAACCCAGTAAGTGGCTGGTCACACGGAAGTCCCAGCACCGCCGCCTTGTCGGCTGCCATAAGACTTCTTGAGGAAGTTGACCTCTCTTCCCCCCTTTATTGTTATTTATGTCTATGTACTTATACAAATATAGGAATGAACGTTTGGTATCATACTGCACGTGTGCCGAAGTAATGTATATTTGTATCAACCAGAAGGCTCAATAATGTTGATGGATTGTGGTGTGTGTAAATATATATATGAACACGTTCAACTGAACGGGATGAGAATAACTTGAGCTACCTCATCCGTGAGGGGCACCGAGCCGCAATCATGTGGTGATCTTTCAACATCCACTTTACTCAGTACGTTCCCAATTGTCTGGATTTTTTTTTTAATCTGACTGTGTTTGCTGAAGGAAAATTCTAACTTTTCAAATGGGGAAGGAAATTTTTTTCAAAATGGGGAAATTTTTTTTTCAAAAGGTTGATGAAAGTATTTTGTACAATCCTAATCCGCGTGTTAGCTGAACTATTTCCTTCATATTGGCGTCTTCGAGACTGCACTCACTCCGCCTGAACGCCAAAATTCTCAATTTCTGCTGTATGTTCGTTGAAGACGAACCCTACCCAAAGAGTAGCATATCCCTAGTGGTGTTGACACTATGGCAACACGCCTCCCCACACCTACCTTCCATCACTACGGCTCTCACAAACTTACAATTCCTACAAGTCATGTACCTCCTCCTGCTGCAGGATATCCGCTTAGGGATAACACAAGAACACAATGATACACTCTCCTCTCCACTTCACACGAACTGTAAGCAGAGCATTAGCATTACCTCGAAGCCTCTGGATACCTCTGGATTACCTCTGGATAACCTGTCGTTATCCAGAACTATCCAATTTGATTACAATGACCTATTTAAAACAAAAATAGGTTAAATTGCGCTGGCGGAGGCGCGCAAGAAGAGAGCCGTCACTACACCTGGCTCAGCATCAGCTGAGGGAGCAGGTGAAGGTCTCTAAACTCCCAGAGACGAGAGCCACATGTGTACCACAAGTATGGCTTCACCCCCGCCAACACACTCATTTACTGCCCATCACACTTAAGAGTGTGTACCTGCATTCGCTTATTCTGGAATGTGACATTACACACAATCCTGCCCTGGATATGAACACATGGCTCAACTGTTAAGACAGAACAATGTCCGCACTTCAATCATCCTCCAACCTGTACCAGTAAACCTCAGCAATAGTAAACGGCCAACAATCCATCAATAATAAACAGTTAATAAAAAAATAACTGAAAACAGAGAAACGGGAGTGATTTTGTCAACTGTGTTCTGTTTTGAAGCCAAGTCTCTATTTTGCTGTATGAAGTATTCACACGACACACGAGAGCATATTACCACAAGAACGCTAATGTTGGTGAACAGAACAGAAATGTAATGTTGGGTTAAACTGACAAATCGCGCGGTGGCGTGACTGACAAACACGAGTGTAATCCAAAGGTCAAATGAACAGCCGAGTACACAAGGGGCTTCCACCACGTGGCGCACCACCTACCAATCCTCTCATCTTGTGACCGAAATTGACCAATCCGTTGAAAAAGCGACGTATGGACACAAACTAGAGCACTGTAATGACACTGTAATAGTGTCATTGAAATTGAAATAAGTTTATTGAGGTAAAATACACATAAAGGGATGAGGTAGCTCAAGCTATTCTCACCCCGTTCAGTACATCGTGTTAATACATACATAAGACACACATCCAAACAATAAACATGTTACCAAACATTCTGAGAGATAAACATATACATTTCCTCCTTCACAAGTAGTATGGTATCAGACGTACACACAAATACTTTTATGACCTAGTTATACTGTATAGACAATTTGCAAGAGACATGCAGATAATTCAACAAAATATTACAGTCTTGGTGCAAAATTCTTATATCTCTCAAGAATATCATCAACCTTTCCGTTGTGACACATCCAGGCTATTTGTTCAGGAACAGTCCTTATCTCAGTGTTTCTATATACATTAATCAACGGACAATCAAGAACATAATGGGCCAGGGTGTGAGACCTTAACGTACCACATAGTTTACACTTCGTGTCATTATCATGAACACCTATCCCATATTCCCAGTAATATTTGTACCCAAGCCTGAGCCGCATGTACACAGAGTCACTCCAAGCATTTCTCCTTTTACCATAAGTGAAATGGGTGTTTTGACTCACATACATGTAGTGTTGCATGGTTTGACTTCTCTCATACATTATCTCTCTCCTTTCCACTCCTGCCTGTGCCTGAATATTTCTGATTTTGCTTCTTATTTGTCTCATTGTGAATTCACATTCAATGTCAACTTGTGGTTTTGATGTGGCACGTTTGGCCAAGTCATCCGCCACCTCGTTGAGCACTATTCCAACATGAGATGGAATCCACATGAATTTCACACTATGACCTTTCAGCTGTATCTCAGTTATTCTTCTCTTACAATCCTCAACTATAGACATGAAGACTGGGTTTCGACTGTTTAAGGACTCCAGTGCTCCTCGGCTATCGACAAATACAAAAACATTTTTGTCGTCATGACGTACTTCCTCCAAACACGCCAGAATGGCCTGCAGTTCAGCTTGTGTGGATGATATATAATTACTAAGCCGGAGTTCAATTATCCTGTCCACAGTCCCAAACTCCGTATATTCCCTTATTAGGACACCACACCCTGCCCTGCCATCCTCCGCCACCGACCCGTCGCAATATACATGTAAACTGTTGCCTCTTGGTAACCGAGATATCATGCTTCCATACAAACACCGTAATTGTCCCGGTTCATGATGAATCTTTTTCACCTTGAGGGGTACAATTTCGACGTCTATTTTCTGTACTTTCCAGGGAGTAGACATATTACACTGTCAAGAGGGTTTACAGCAGTCAAGTACATCGTATTCCCTGAGGTCATGAGCTAATCCCCTCGTGTAGCGTGTCTCCCTCAGTTTCCTGGAAGTGTGTACGTCACTCAAGCAGGTCTGAACGCTCTCAAACAGCTTATCCCCTCCCTTTCTCTGCATGAAACGAATAGATACTCTAGTGTTAATGTTATGGACTCTTATCATACACACTCTGTAAATTTAATTCCATTCTCATTATTTCAATCATTGCATTTCTTTGACATCCAAGAATAATCCTCATAGCCTCGTTCTGTATCAGCTCTATTTTTTTAATTCTGCCTTGGCCTCATTGTCTATGTACCGTCCTCGATATGTTAAGTGGGTTGTTTGGGTGCGTACGTATCTGGGTAGGCAAAATAGTTGCATTATTTACGGAGTGACAAATGGAGAGAGCGAGCTGTACCAGCATCAACTGGCCAAGACGTTAAGATGGCCACAGAACTCCACCAGCAAATTACTCCCCTCCAAACACACACACACACACACACACACGCTAATTTAGTCCCAATATACAAAAAGGGTGACAGACAAGAGGCACTGAACTACAGGCCAGTGTCCTCAACTTGTATACCATGCAAGGTGGTGGAGAAGATAGTGAGAAAAAACCTAGTAACACATCTGGAGAGAAAAGACTGCGTGACAAATCATCAACATGGGTTAAGGGAGGATAAATCTTGCCTTACTGGCTTAAAAGAATTCTACGACCAGATGACAAAGAATAAGCAAGAAAGAGAAGGATGGGCGGACTGCATTTTTTTGGACTGTCGGAAAACCTTTGACACAGTACCCCATAAGAGGCTGATGCATAAGCTGGAGAGACAGGCAGGTGTAGCTGGTAAGGTGCTCCAGTGGATAAGGGAGTACCTAAGCAATAGAAAGCAGAGAGTTAGTGAGGAGTGAGACCTCAGATTGGCGTGAATTCACCAGTGGAATCCCACAGGGCTCTGTACTCGGACCTATCCTGTTTCTGATATACGTAAATGATCTCCCGGAGGGTATAGACTCATTACTCTCAATATTTGCTGACGATGCCCAAATTATGAGAAGGATAAGACAGAGGAGGACAGCTTGAGGCTTCAAGAAGACCTGGACAAACTGAAGGAATGGTCGAACAAATGGTTGTTAAGAGTTTAACCCAAGTAAATGTAATGTAATGAAGATAGGTGTGGGGAGCAGGAGGCCAGATACAAGGTATCATCTGGGAGATGAAATTCTTTAATAATCAGAGAGAGAAAGACTTGGGGGTTAATGTCACGCCAGACCTGTCCCCTGAAGCCCATATCAAGAGGATAACATCAGCGGCATACGCCAGGTTGGCCAACATATGAACGGCATTTAGAAACTTGTGTTATGAATCCTTCAGAACTTTGTATACCACATATATTAAACCAATCCTGGAGTATGCGGCTCCAGCATGGAGTCCATATCTAGTCAAGCATAAGACAAAACTGGAAAAGGTTCAAAGGTTTGCCACCAGACTAGTACCCGAACTGAGAGGTACGAGCTACGAGGAAAGACTACGGGAGTTGACCCTCATGTCGCTGGAAGACAGAAGAGTTAGGGGGGACTTTTTTTTCCCATGGATATTCCTGCGCGGGCCCTAAGTTTCTGTCGGGCCCACTAAGTGTTGCTTGTTTCTGTTTTACTTGAGCGGAGTGTTCGTATTTATGACTCGGATGATCGTTTCAGTAAGACGATAAGACTACCCTATGTGTTCAACAACAACTTCTGCTCTGTTGAATCTTAATGGGTTTGTAACTCTGCACTGTGTTAGATAATGTTCCAGTGGTCTATCGGGCATTTCTCCACAGTGCTGACATTAAGAGGGAGACATGATCACCACATACAAGATTCTCAAAGAAATCGATAGGGTAGATAAAGACAGGCTATTTAATACAAGGAGCACACGCCTAGGGGACACGGGTGTAAATGAGCCAGAGAGATATTAGAAAGATTTTTTTTTTTAGTGTCAGAGTAGTTGACAAATGGAATGCATTAGGCAGTAAAGTGGTGGAGGCTGACTCCATACACAGTTTCAAGTGTAGATATGGATCCCAGTAGGCTCAAGAACCTGTACACCAGTTGATTGACAGTTGAAAGGCGGGACCAAAGAGCCAAAGCTCAACCCCCGCAAGTACAACTAGGTGAGTACACAGTAAAAGATACACGAGAGCTATTCTCCGACACCTTGACACCACAAGAGCGCGCCATGGTCCGTGCGTGGTCCCCCTCTGCAGTCAGCCAGGTAAACACCTGAAATTAGTGGGAGTGGGGGAGAGAGTGGGGTGGGGGGGGAGAGAGTGGGGGGGAGAGAGTGGGGGGGAGAGAGTGGGGGGAGAGAGTGGGGTGGGGGGAGAGAGTGGGGTGGGGGGAGAGAGTGGGGGGGGGGGAGAGTGAGTGGGAGTGGGGGGGGAGAGAGAGTGGGAGTGGGGGGAGAGTGGGGTGGAGGGGGGAGAGAGAGTGGGAGTGGGGGGAGAGTGGGGTGGAGGGGGGAGAGAGTTGGGTGGGGGTGGAGTGCGAGAAGGCAGACAGGCGCTCACCTTCATGCAGAGCCTCACGCATGCACGCAGGCAGGCAGGCGGCCAGAGATCCTTAGCATGCACGAGAATAACGCGCCAGGTATAGTAATTCCTCTAATTTGTGAGTTGCGGCAGTATTACGTCAAGAAGCTGCCACTGCCACCACAATGTTGCCGGCTGCCAGGCGCTGCCACCACAATGTTGCCGGCTGCCAGGCGCTGCCACCACAATGTTGCCGGCTGCCAGGCGCTGCCACCACAATGTTGCCGGCTGCCAGGCGCTGCCACCACAATGTTGCCGGCTGCCAGGCGCTGCCACCACAATGTTGCCGGCTGCCAGGCGCTGCCACCACAATGTTGCCGGCTGCCATTGGACTAAACGGTGTGCAGTACTAAGGAAATCATGACGTAAGTATACAACCTTAATGCAATTAACTGTTACGATCATATAAAAAATATTTAGTGAGGGAACATCGGGCTGCTTTTCAACGGGGGTATTCTGCACATCCTGCCATGCCTTCTGGTCTCATGTGATGTTATTTCTGTGTGCAGGTTTGGGACCAGCCCTTCTATTATTTCCCACGTATAGATTATTATGTATCTCTCCCGCCTGCGCTCAAGGGAATACAGATTTAGGCTCTTTAGTCGGTCCCAGTAGTTTAGATGTTTTACTGGGTGGAGTCTAGCAGTAAAGGATCTCTGCACGCTCTCCAGGTCAGCAATCTCTCCAGCATGGGAGAGAGCCGGTCGGCCGAGCGGACAACACGCTGGACTTGTGATCCTGTGGTCCTGGGTTTGATCCCAGACGCCGGCGAGAAACAATGCCCATTGTTTCTTTCACCCTATGCCCCTGTTACCTAGCAGTAAAATAGGTACCTGGGTGTTAGTCAGCTGTCACGGGCTGCTTCCTGGGGGTGGAGGCCTGGTCGAGGACCGGGCCGCGGGGACACTAAAAAGCCCCGAAATCATCTGAAGATAACCTCAAGATAGGCCAAAACTGATGTACAAGAAAATGGCAGCGGCGCTCGCGGAATTACATTGTCCTGTTCGTGGGTCCTCTGGTTGGACAAGTTAGGACACTGTAGTAAAAGAGAACAGGCTGCCCAGAGAGTACATTTTGAGAGCTTTGAGACGATCTCATTAGTTAATGGGTTTTATCGTGTCTATGAGTCCCGCGCATATTCTCTATACTCCCTCTACTTCAGCAGCCTCTCCTGCTCTGAAGGGGAATGTGAGTATCGAGCAGAACTCAAGACGGGACAGCACAAGTGATTTGAATAGTACAACCATTGTGAGGGAGATCACAAGGATTCAAGGATTTGAATCAAGAAATTCAAGGAAACCAAGGATTTGAAGGTTGTTGTAATCCACCACCCTATCAATTTTCTAGGCGAGGCTATATATGTTTAGTTATGCTCCCTAAACGTTTGGTCGTCAGCCATCATTATTCCCCGATCCTTAACATGTTGCTTTCCTACTATGGGCATATTTGTTTGTGTTTTGTACCTTATGTTATCCCTTAAGTGAGCCGGAGGAGATTACTAGTAAAATCTCTCAGCTGTACCATAACACCCCTCCCCGACCCCCCCCCCCATCACACACACTCATCAACAACTACTTTCAAACAAGGGTGATATATGCGCACAAGGCCAGTAATGTAAGAATAGCGTGCGCGGGTACTGCTGGAGCGGTGTACCGCGTATTCTCTCTCAAAGAAATCAGCATAGTGGAGTGTAGATTATAGTGCGCCTGGAGTAGCCGCCATCAATAACTCTACAGAGCTGCCGCACGCTCCGCCACCACCTGGCTCCTCCACACCTCACGCTTATAACCTGCTAAAATACACCCTCCATCCTCTCTTGAGCCCACACGCTTTCACTCAAGATACGGTTGCTTTCTGTTTCACCGAAGTTCATAACTCTGTCTTTGGTATGGAGGTGTCTACATTACACCGGAGACAATAAGACAATTTAGCTCCAGTCTCGTACCACAAACCCAAGAAATTAATCTGGTTAAGATTCTAAGGTGAATTAAGGTTAAATAACTTCAGCAGTAGAGGAAATGTAGTCTGCAAGTGTCTCCTTGACGGTAGACTCATTGTGCTGGCTTTGAGCCAGGGAGACTTTACCTATCAGCGTTGAAGGAACAATTAGGAGTAACTGCTTCATCACAGAGCAGCGCTCTAGTGGATTTGTCTGCCCCTCCCCCCCCCTCCTCCTCCCCCTCCCATCTTGATAAAGAGTAACACGGTCACAGGATCATTAGCAACTGCCTCCAGAATTGTCTACACCACATCCAAGACGGCCGTTTGGAGAATGTTGGGTTACTTTCCATCTTCCATCTGGACCACACGACTTCTCCAGACGACAGTCATGAGTGCCACTCTTCTTCTGGCAGGATCAATTACTGGTAATAGTAAAACCTCATTTTCCTGCTGTCTTATTGAAATTGAAATAAGTTTATTGATGTAAAACACACACAAAGGGATGAGGTGGCTCAAGCTATTCTCACACCCTGCTCTCTTATTTGACACAGCTTACTGGAGTAGTAAAATTATCTTTATTCTCTCAAGACTCCTTGGTTAAGTTAGACTAGACTCTATATCCTAACCATTGACAGGCAGGAACTCTACGTTGCAGCTCAACTCCAGTACGTTGTTATTGGTCTGTTTCATAAACAGACTACAATGACGGTGGTGGACATGGGTTGCACACACCCGTCCAGTCACCCACCGACCTTTTTCTGGGGCACGTGATGTTCCCGACAGCGAGGGTCGATGCATTATAAGGCCTATACACGGGAGGCCTAGTGCCTGATAATCCTGTCAAAAATGGGTTATTCAAGACATACATTTCCAAAGGTTACCTTATGTGCACTCCCTGAGCTCCTGTAGTGGCTCTATAACTTAACTAAACTTTGAGACTATTCACCAGATACCCCCCCCCCAAGTTATCAGGTATTAATTACAGGCTCAATAACTCCAGTCTTGTGCAAGGTGGCGCCCGTGTGCCCATGCGCGCGAGCACTCTCAACACAGCAATCGACGCGGTAATGCAAGTGTTCCGCACGAGACACTGAGTCGCAATGTTGCAGCTTTATATACCTGGTTGATGGGGTTCTGGGAGGAGTTGTACTTCCCCCTGACTTGTGAGAGTTTGGTCCACCAGGATGTTGCTTGGAGAGGCCCGCAGGCCCACATACCCACCACAGCCCGGTTGGTCCGGAACTCCTTGGAGGAAACAATCTAGTTTTCTTTTGAAGATGTCCACGGTTGTTCCGGCAATATTTCTTATGCTCGCTGGGAGGACGTTGAACAACCGTGAATCTCTGATGTTTATGCAGTGTTCTCTGACTGTGCCTATGGTACCTCTGCTCTTCACTAGTTCTATTCTGTATTTTCTTGACAATCCAGTAATATATATATATATTTATATATATTGATATAGGCTTTTATTTCTAACTCGCGTAATTGCTTGTATATAAACCGATTCTTTAAAGATCAATTAAATCATTTCATGAACGTTGGTTCTACCGATAGTTCCAGCATCCGAAGTGATCCTATACAATTAATTTAATTTACGCAAATGACTACATAACATCATTCTTAACAAGGCTTAACAGTGGTATCTTATATATCACCTTCCTTAACACCTTCTTGACTGTGCCTCGTGGCACAGTCAGTAGCATCTGACTGCGCTGACTGACACCAGCACTGGGGACAACCCCAGCTGTGCCAAGGCACTCACCAAGCACCACCACCTGGGGATGCCAGACCAGGCAGCGGCACCATGGATCATGCCCAGCTATAAGACCAAGCTTCCCGCTCCGAGTCCTTGTGTCAACACAAGCACAAGTCAATCACAGCCTCAGGTGAGAGGAGCATCTCGACAAACACAGTGCTCAACGCCCGGATATTGCCCCCACACACCGGCTCAAACCCAATACTCGAATAAACGAGAATTGTTGGTTTGGGATATTTCAGTTCTATATGCCGATGCTAATGTTAGCGTTGCCCATTTACATTTACTTTTAGTGTAATTGAACTGGGGTTCGAGAATTCTGCTCTCCAAGTCACGTCGGACGCGAGGATTGTCTGGTGGTAACAAGACCGGTAAGTTTATTGCTTCTAGGTGGCCTAAAATATTTTGTTTTTATTATCATCAGGGGAAAACGCCAAGCCATTACGACTTTATAGCACTTGGAAGGGAGCAGAGGGATTTGGGATGGGACGGAGGGAAGGAATGGTGCCCAACCACTTGAATGGTCGGGGATTGAACGCCGACGTACATGAAGCGAGACCGTCGCTCTACCGTCCAGTCAAAGTTGTTGGAGGTGGCCTACAAACCTACATATTCATGACAATCTGACTGATCCGGCACTTTCTGTAAGAACTTGTCCCATTTCCTTTCAAATGTAAACTTTTATTCCGCCAATATCTTTTCAATATAATGTCCATACTAAGTTTACATCAAAACACCAACGCTTGTGATTTTCTCGAGTGACTCATTAGGCCATGACTGGGGCAGGGGTGTCACCTCACCCGTTCTTTGACACCCAGAACGTGGTGACTTCGAGGAGGACCTCCACGACCAGTCCTTGCTCCTTGATGCGTCCTTCCCACCAGACACCTCTGCCAACTGAAGCAGGCTTGCAGCGCTACGCTTCTGAGGTCTTGGGGGTAGAAGTAGCCTAAGCTACTTTGAGATGTATTTTTAGCCCTTTGAGATGTATTTTGGGATACATTTGAGATGCATCTCAAAGTAGCCCTTTGAGATGTATTTATGTTTTCTTGTCTCAATAAACTTACTTGAACTTGCTTCTGGGGCCAGATTCACGAAGCAGTTATGCAAGTACTTACGAACGTGTACATCTTTCTTCATTCTTTGCCGGCTTTCGTTACATTTATTAAACAGTTTACAAGCATGAAAACTTGCCAATCAACTGTTGTTATTGTTATAAACCGCCTCCTGGTGCTTCGGAGCTCATTAACTGTTTAATAATTGTTAACAAAGCCGCCAAAGATTGAGAAAAGATGTACAGGTTCGTAAGTGCTGCGTAACTGCTTCATGAATCTGGCGGCTGGTTTCACCACAGCTCCTCCCTCTCCCCGCGTTGGCACAAAAATGTGTGGTAAAATCGAGGAGAACCCTTTGTCCTCAATGCACCAACTCCCCCACATAGGAGCACTCCGACCACGGAATATTTCTAGCAGCCATTTACAGATACTCCACAACACCTCGTTGGGGGTGTTGTAGGGGCCTCGTAGCCTGGTGGATAGCGCGCAGGACTCATAATTCTGTGGCGCGGGTTCGATTCCCGCACGAGGCAGAAACAAATGGGCAAAGTTTCTTTCACCCTGAATGCCCCTGTTACCTAGCAGTAAATAGGTACCTGGGAGTTAGTCAGCTGTCACGGGCTGCTTTCTGGGGGTGGAGGCCTGGTCGAGGACCGGGCCGCGGGGACACTAAAGCCCCGAAATCATCTCAAGATAACCTCAAGAGAACACCCAGGAACCTGTCACTTCTCTCTTATCTAGGCTTATTATGCTTTAATTGTATCGAGTTTTTATATACTGTTTTATTTTGCTTTAAAGTACTTTTATTAAGTTTAGTTCAATTATTATGCACCCCATACCCATCTTGTGGGCGGTAGGGGAAAGGGTTACAGAGGCACATAATGGACTCAAGGACTGAACCCCACAATTCATTTAGCTAAGCAAGTTACAATCTTGATGAGCTAGTTACAAAATTCAATATAAGTCGTCACATCAACAATGGGTTCGAGATCGACCACAAGTACAGTTTCTATATTAAGCAACTGACATATGTGGAGAGCTAGTGTCACAATTGATATGTTTGTCCTGCACACCCCCCCCCCCTCCCCATTGAAATTGAAATAAGTTTATTGAGGTAAAATACACACAAAGCAATGAGGTAGCTCAAGCTATTCTCACCCCATTCAGTACGTGTTAATACATACATAGACACACATCACAAATAAACATATTCCCTCCCCATGCTCCTGACCCATGTTGTATCACCGTGTGACCGGCCGCTACTTGGCGCTGCCACTTTCCTTACTCCGGTGAGAGGCTAGCCTTACAACACAAGACATTTTGGCACCAGTATTGGTTCCATCAGAGTTGTTGCTAGATCATACACAGGTAGCCAATGGCTTTTAGACTTTAACGCTAACTACAGCAAAACCTCACCAGACATTATTTTCTTGCTTAACTCAAGTCTTGTGAAGATGATACCCCATCATACCCCACCTGCCTGTACAGCAGGGAGGTGGGGTATGCATTTTTGCAGTTTTCTTCAAGTGAAATTACACTAGAAATTGCCTCAAATTACAGCGAGGCAAATCCCTTGACAAAGAGCACGTTGTTATGAAGATCAAGTCGTTAAAGTGTGATGTTCTTCTCAGTGGAAGATCCGTTAGTAGCATGAAACACCAGGAAGCCTAGACACACCGACACAAAACAATTATTATATATTATTATATATTGTTATATATTATTATATATTATATATATATAATATATATATATATATATATATATATATATATATATATATATATATATATATATATATATATATATATATATTTATTTATTTATTTATTTAGCATCAGAGTACCACCTCTAGCTGGAAGAAGGGGAACCAATAGCCTCGGAGGATATATATATGTCGTACCTAATAGCCAGAACGCACTTCTCAGCCTACTATGCAAGGCCTGATTTGCCTAATAAGCCAAGTTTTCCTGAATTAATATGTTTTCTCTAATTTTTTTCTTATGAAATGATAAAGCTACCCATTTCATTATGTATGAGGTCAATTTTTTTTTATTGGAGTTAAAATTAACGTAGATATATGACCGAACCTAACCAACCCTACCTAACCTAACCTATCTTTATAGGTTAGGTTAGGTTAGGTAGCCGAAAAAGTTAGGTTAGGTAGTCGAAAAAACAATTCATGAAAACTTGGCTTATTAGGCAAATCGGGCCTTGCATAGTAGGCTGAGAAGTGCGTTCTGGCTACTAGGTACGACATATAATATTATATATATATATATATATATATATATATATATATATATATATATATATATATATATATATATATATATATATATATATATATATATAGGCCTCCAGGCCTCCTAGGCCTCCAACAAGGTAAAAGTGTGAGCGGGTGAAAGCGTGGACGATAACTGCGACAGGTGCGGGGAAAGATAAAATGACCATTAAGGCATCTGATTCTAATCCTTCATCTTCCAGAGTTAGCGGTTGGCACTCTGGTTCAAGGGACGACTGGCGCCAACCATCGACATACACGACTGCCCCCCCCCCTCCCCCCGAAAAAAATCAATCACACTGTTCGCTAAAATAGCACATTATGTTGACCATCTGGCACCGAGGTCAACGAGCAGCAGAAACAGGATAACGTCAAGAAGACTGGAGTTCCGATATTAGACAAAGATACCGGAACCAACGAGGCTCTTCCTCTCCTCCAGACCTTCTTGCTCTCTCCCTCCCACTACTGTCCCATCATTCTCACCTGCCCTGTTGTTGTTGTTGTTTTCAGATTTAGCTACTCAGGACGAAGTGTCCATGTAGCACGGGCTATGGTGAGCCCGTAATATCTCGCCTTCCCCTCTACCATATGCATTATACTAAGGGAAAGGGGGACAGGGACAGCAGCTTTACAGTGAGGAGTAACAGCAGTTCAAGCGGACACTGGCGGAAGATGAAACCTCATCAGCTGATATACAAGTTACTTGTGGTCAATTTACGGGCTCGCTATAGCCCGTGCTACATGGAAACTCTGTTCCGAGTAGCTGAATCAAACAACAACAACAACTTGTGGTCATTAGGAGGAAAGAACTGTGAGGGAGAAGTTATGGCAGCTATCCATCCACAACTTTGCTGCCAGATACGTTCCAAGAATTCAACATCATTTAAACTCAAATTAACCAACAGATGAAAGGGTAGTAAGGCAATGAGGTGGGGCCGGAGTCATCACGCGGTGATGCAAGTATCTACGAACCTGTACATCTTATCTTGAGATGATTTCAGGGCTTTTATTTTTTTAGTGTCCCCGCGGCCCGGTCCTCGACCAGGCCTCCACCCCCAGGAAGCAGCCCGTGACAGCTGACTAACTCCCAGGTACCTATTTTACTGCTAGGTAACAGGAGCATAGGGTGAAAGAAACTTTGCCCACTGTTTCTCGCCGGCGTCCGGGATCAAACCCGGGGTCACAGGATCACAAGTCCAGCGTGCTGTCCGCTCGGCCGACCGGCTCTCTTTTCTCAATCTTTGGCGGCTTTGTTTACCTGAATTAAACAGGTTTATGAGCTCCGAAGCACCACGAAGACGATCATAACATTGCACTGGGAAGCTTCGCTGCTGATAAAAGGAGAGAGAAAAGATGTATAGGTTCCTAAGTACTTGCGTACAGGTTTGATGACCCCCCCCCCAGCCCTGGACCTCGCCTTCCCAGCAGTCACTTAAGCTTCCAAAGGCACAGGGGTAACAAGCAATCCTGACCAGACCTTTAGAGCAGGACGGGGGTCGAACCAGCGTCCTGGGTAACCCCAGATGCGTCTCTTAACCCATGGACCATGATATACTGAAGGCTATTTAACATAAGAGATTATATATATATATATATATATATATATATATATATATATATATATATATATATATATATATATATATATATATATATCATTATCGTGTGATTCCCTTGTGTATTACGGGCTACTCACGCCCGTGCCACCTCTTGGGTGGCTTAATCTTCATCAATCAATCCCTTGTGTAAGCATTCCTGATGTGGCGATCACGTCACCTGACCCACCCTCACCCACCCTCACCCGAGCCACACCCACCCTCACCCGAGCCACACCCACCCTCACCCGAGCCACACCCACCCTCATCCGAGCCACACCCACCCTCACCCGAGCCACACCCACCATCCAAGTCAAAACCATTTCTTTGCCTGTCACGCCGCCCTCCCTCATTTCACAACCTTTTGCCCCATCACTCCATCAAAGAGTTATGAGAGACATTATCCTACACAAGATTTTAAAGAGAATAGATAGGGAAAACCAGGACATTATTTGGAAGGTATGGCACGCGAACAAGGGACATAGGTGGGAATTAAGAACCCAGATAAGTCTCAAGGACATTATACATAGTTCTGTCAGTCGGTAGTGAATAAGTGGAGCACACTAACATGAAGTGATGCAGGCATACTCCAATCGTATCTTCATATGTATATACGAAAAAGAACCCAATAGGTGATAGGCTGGAAACACAAACCGAAACTGTGTCTATTTTCCGCTTGTTACAACTTGTAATAAAGTTGTTACATCTTGGCTTAACATGTTTATAACGTATTAGAACGTTGTTACAACTTGCTATATTGATTGTTATAACTGGTTAGGTGTTAAAACTTGTTCGAACGTTGTACCAACGTCGTAGTTTCGGTGTGTGTTTGACGGGCTATAGGCTGTGGAACATGTACAAAAGTAGACTTAAGGTTGAAAGGCGGGACCCAAGAACCAAAGTTCAACACACGTATGCACACTTAAGAGCCCCGTCGAGCTTTCAATACGACTGCAGTAAAGTCGAGAGACTACACGTAAACATTACTCTTATACTGCGCCTGCAATATTTCAGCCATTGTTGCTAACACACCAAGCACGCCAAGAAGGGTAGTCATCATTTTGCTGTATTAAAAGTCGTTAAACATTAAACAATTACGGCAGTGCAGCAACCTGTCCGCTACATAAACACTACTTACACATTATCAGTATCGCGTTAAACATCTGGTTGAACTTTACACTACGAGAACCAGCTCCGCCAACATAACCTACCACAAACATACTCGCCTCCTTAGCGTTTTACAGAGAAATTATTGCACAACCATTTTCACCAATCACTAGGAACCCGTGTTACCAACACCACAGTAATAAAATAGGGTGTGACCGGCTCTTGTTCCCTATTATTACCCACCGTTGTCGTGGACAGCCTCAAAGGAAACTATAACAACAGTCGGGTGCAGCTTTAATTTAGAATTATTTATGCTGCATAGAGTTCGTGCGTGTGTGTGCTTGTGCGCGTGCGTAACACGTGTCGTCGTACGCAGCCCTCACTGATGAAGATTACGCCACCCAAGAGGTGGCAGGGGCATGAATAGCCCGCAAGTACGCAACCCTGTTCAATACTGTAATATATACCCAAATCATTAGTATCTTTTCGATTAGTGCCATAATTCGCCGACTCTTACTTTAAACCGCTCACGTCCCTCATCCTAGTTTGTCACTTCTTATTGATTACTAGTCACACTCCCTCCCTGTATATGCTTCTTGCAGGCCAGGTCGGGGGAGCTGGGGTACAGATAGAAGTGATGGCGGCCGGCCAGGCTGGCGCTGGACCCCAGCTGGGCGAGGACACGTCGCCACCCACAGCCTCTCCAACTCCTCAGTACGGACAGGTCGGCCTCGCTCAGCCGACCTCTTGTTTAATGGCAAGCTTCACCTTGCCATTAAAACACGTCGCAAGCTTCAGCCACTAACCCAGACACGGGAACCACATTACACTCCTAAAATGAAGAGAAGATAGGGCCCAGGGGCCTGCCAGCTGAGTGGACAGCGCTTCGGATTCGTAATCATGAGGTTCCGGGTTCGATCCCCGGTGGACGCGGAAACAAATGGGCAGTTTCTTTCACCCTGATGTCCCTGTTCACCCAGCAGTAAATAGGTACCTGGGAGTTAGACAGCTGTTACGGCCTGCTTCCTGGGGACGTGTAACAAAAAGGAGGCTTGGTCGAGGACCGGGCCGCGAGGACGCTAAACCCCAAAATCAAATCACCTCAAGATAAGAGGGCACCATAACTGGCCTGAAGCTCTCAGTTACCAGCACACACAAATGTGTCATCTCTTCTGGTGGGAGTAACTTGTTACCCGACCTGAACCCCTCCCCCCCCCCCCCCTTCCCACTGCCACCGGAGCTCCATCCACGTACTCCGTCACTAGCGATTGATTGATTGATGAAGATTAAGCCACCCAAGAGGTGGCACGGGCATGAATAGCCCGTAAGTGGAGGCCCTTTTGAGCCATCACCAGTATCAATAGATGATACTGGAGATCTGTGGAGGCGCGACTGCACCCTGCGTGACGGGAGATGTCTCCCGGACCAAATGGTCATGGTCACTAGCGACATCTACCTTCACTTTATAGTCCACAATCTGTTATACTCAAATTCTGTCAGTTGAAATGTAACCAATCGCAGGCAAGTAGGCCTCTGACGTCATGCCAGACAGAGGAGCATCAGCCATGCTCCCAGCAGCCTCAGTTCTCTCTCAGACCCAGAGTAAGGTGGACCTCGGTTGGCAAGATATATACCTTGTTGCCTCACTCAATAAATATAAACAGAAGCGACTACTGTGTCTACATTCTACCCGAACAAGGCAAACGAATAAATCATTGTTCGTCTTTCTTGGTCAGGTTTACCATAGGCCAGCTTCGCAAATACTACTACTACTACTATAGGGAGGCCGGGTCACCCTTTATACACATATATATTACATCGTACCGAATGGTCAGAGTTGCCTAAAAAAAACGAATTTTCGTGACATTTTATTTTATCAAAACTTTCTTATAAAATGACAGTTTTCTTTGTATTTTATGATTGAAATTTTATGTTATTTGATTCAAAACTATAATATACATTTTATCAAACTCAACCTAACCTATCCAAACATATTCTAACATAGCTGAGTGAGTAACTCAAGTTCCTAATAAATTATTATTGTTAGAAAAGAATCAATCTGAAAAAAATATTTGAAAATAAAAAAAACTTGTTAGGCAAATCGAACCTAGCATACTAGGCCAAATAGTGCAGTTCTGGCTATTAGGCACGACATTATATATCAATCATTCATTCATTCATTTTTGTTCGTTGGGACGTGTGCAGAGTATGAACATTTCTCAGTTATATTTGTCAATGCTTCGAATCCAAGTTATGGCGTTGATTATTTGGTTGGGACGCATCACATGTGGTAATGTTTGACTCTTGATGGGGCTCTGGGAGGAGTTCTACTCCCCAAGCCCGGCCCGAGGCCAGGCTTGACTTGTGAGAGTTTGGTCCACTAGGCTGTTGCTTGCAGCGGCCCGCAGGCCCACATACCCTCCACAGCCCGATTCCTCCGGCATTCCTTGGAGGAAACTATCTAGTTTCCCTTTGAAGATGTCCACGGTTGTTCCGGCAATATTTCTTATGCTTGCTGGGAGGATGTTGAACAACCGCGGACCTCTGATGTTTATAGTGTTCTCTGATTGTGCCTATGGCACCTCTGCTCTTCACTGGTTCTATTCTGCATTTTCTTCCATATCGTTCACTCCAGTACGTTGTTATTTTACTGTACTCACCTAGATGTGTTTGCGGGGTTTGAGCTCTGGCTCTTTGGTCCCGCCTCAGAAGATGTAGATGTTCGTGAGTCCCCTCTCTTACCTTCCCTCGCTACTTCCACATTTCCACACGCCGGTCTTGCGTTCATCCAGTTAGAAAACACGAGCAGCAATCGATAGCGACCAAGACAAGGGTAACAGCAGCAGCAGCAGCACCTAACACAGCTTCTGTAGCCCCCAGGAACACCATCACCTGTAATGACAGCTTCAGGAGCGCCACCACCTATCACTTGCAGAGCACACAAGGAACACAGCTAACACGGCTACAAAGATCAGCAAACCACACCCATTTTTTCCCCCATACCTAAGCAAACCAGTCCAATCCCTCCCACCTCCCCAATCATCATGTATCTCACATCCAGCAACACCAGGCAACATGGCCTCCCTATACTTCAACACCCCAGTAACACTACCACCATAAACCCAACCCCAGTTCCCCTCCGTCCTCGAGATTAACATCAAGAAAAATACTCTACACTTAAGAGTATTTTTCTAAGTTTGAGTTTTATTCTATTTCTCTCTTTATTCTATTTCTTCTCTCTCTTTGTTTACTCTGTTTCTCAGAGTAAACAAAAACGACATTATTCATATTTCCCAACATACAAGCCATCAAAACAGTTTATTATGAGAGTTTACAGCTTTAATTGATAATCAAAGAACTACGACAGATATGAATACCGGAACACAATCGCTTCCCATGTGACAGGAAATTTTGCTTGAATCATTATTTTCAATAATGTCGAACAGATAAAAAGGGGTCACAGGTTTCTACACTTAATTGAATAAACAATTGTGTCAAATAAAACATAAGTTGAATTCTAACTCCCAAATGCCACTTATGCTTTCTCTTTGTCTTAATAATATAATAATTTTCTTATTGCAATTAAATGATATTCCCCCCTCTCTATTATTTGAGTTTTACTCTCCACGCAGTAAGAACATTTAAGACATTTTTGTTGTCATTCAAGACAAAAAACATTGTATGGAATGAACAAACCAGCACCCGAGGGACAACGTACAAAGATGAGCTGATGAGTCGTGCGAGTACAACACCGGTCCTAAAGATGAATTCTACTGGGAAGCAAAACAAAAAACAAAAAGCGAATACTTAAAGGGAGGCATTTACCGAAAAACTAAAACACAATCAGTAGAGCATCACTACTGACAGGTACACACACACACACACACACACACACACACACACACACACACACACACACACACACACACACACACACACACACACACACACACACACACACACACACAGGTTTCAACACAGGTGGAAACCGAGTGCCGAAATGAGCCACAGAGATATTAGAAAGAACTTTTTTAGTGTCAGAGTGGTTGACAAATGGAATGCATTAGGAAGTGATGTGGTGGAGGGTGACTCCATACACAGTTTCAAGTGTAGATATGATAAGAGCCCAGTAGGCTCAGGAATCTGTACACCTGTTGATTGACGGTTGAGAGGCGGGACCAAAGAGCCAGAGCTCAACCCCCGCAAACACAACTAGGTGAGTACACACACACACACACACAAGGATACGTATAGAATTTATAAAATCAGCTGACGACTGACTGACTATATTCCCACGAGGAAGACTGCAGAGCCAATTTTCACAGTAAATTACTAACGTAGGATAAGAGTGAAAATAATTATTACGGATAATATATCCGTCATAAAAGGAGAATTCTGATTTACCTCCAGGAAAAATCGAGCAGACACGTAACAAATGATTTTAAAGGAAAAAGATGATGTGGAGATGAAATTTTTGTACTTTGGCAGCTTGTTGGAAAGTTTTAATTAGAAAAGCGCGTTTCTCCAGCACTTACGGATTTAACGACAACATACAAGAGTAAATAAAAGATGACTTTATGAACTCTTTGGCCAACATCGACAACTCTTAATCCTTTGACGAGTTAACTATCACACGAGGTCGACCGAGTCGTGTCCCCGTGACGGCAAATCTTGCAAAACAAGCACTGAAGTTAAATGAGAACGGGGTTGGTGCATGGGGGAACGGGGGGGGGGGGGGGGTGAATGTATGTATTCACCTAGTTGCGCTTGCGGGGGGGTTGAGCTCTGGCTCTTAGGGCCCGCCTCTCAACTGTTAATCAGCGCTCAATTCCCTACCTCCCCAACACACACACCCAGGAAGCAGCCCGTAACGGCTGTAACTCCCAGGTACCTATTTACCTGTACATAACAGGGGCATCAGGGTGAAAGAAACTCTGCCCATTCGTTCCCGCCATTGCCGGGAATAGGTCCCCGGTCCACAGGACTACGAATCCCGAGTGCTGTCCACTCAGCCACCTGGCACCCTGTTACATATACATACCTAATAGGCCAAGTTGCTCAACAAGCCTAATTTTCCAGAAATATATTTAAAAACTAATCTTATGGAATCATTAAGCTCTCCATTACACTGTATATGATTTGATTTTCATTTAGTTTGAGGTAAAACTAAACAATTTTATGAAACCTAATCTACCTAACCAGGCCTAATAGTCAGTAATTCTAAATAATAATAATTGGAATAAACCAATTTTGGAAAAAATCTCAAATGAACGAAAATCACTGCCTGTTAGGCAAATTGGGCCTTTCATACTAGGCTAAGTAGTGCTCTTCTGGCTATTAGGTACATTACAATACACACACACACATCCATCAAGGGTATGAACTGCCCTAGCCTCCTTAGTGAGAGGAGGGCTGTGACTGTTTGGAACCCGTAGGTGCGGGACCGTGAAGTCCACCTCCAGGGGCTCGTGCAACCCAGGCTCGGCTTCAGGAGACTGGGGTAGGTCTTGCCCTTGCTGGGGCGGTTCTTCTCCGGCCCCGACCACGGCGATCTCCGGGTTTGGAGTCCCTGTGCCCTTTTTTTCACCAACTTCGAGGTCAACTTCGGAGCTCACAGTTCCTACGACGGCATTGGAACCAATAGTATTGGCGTTTGCCTCTCCATTGGAGACTTTCGGTGCCGTGGAGAAGGGGGGGAGGGGGATATCTGCTGCCTGGGTAACAGCTTCTCCGTGGCAACTACCCTGGCTTTGTGCCCTGGAGAAGTCACTCCAGACCAACAACTAGAGCGCAACACCATAGTCTCCTGAGACTGATGGATGCCTGATTTTATGATATATATATATATATATATATATATATATATATATATATATATATATATATATATATATATATATATATTTCATATTCATTCAGCAGTTTTTATCCAAATCGACTGAATGTGAACAATCGAGGTGACATGGTAACGGTCTATGAATTTCTCTGGGAAATCGATACTGTTAATCAAGAAGACATCCTCGCTAAAAGTTGCATGAGTCGTAGGGATGTCAGAAATAAATTTTGGCGAAATGGAAGTGAGCAAATGGAAAATAGACTAGATATATATGAGCAGCTAAAGACAATAAATGGTTTCATATTTGTGACAGTAAACGGGAGGGTTAGGAGTCAACCCGTCCTTTTTATAGCACGTCACATTTTGACGTATACTTTACCCAAGGGCAAAAAAATGTCTCACTAGAAAATGATAGTGGCTCGCGAAATCAACAATGTCCCGTTTTCTAATCGTGGGTTCTCTGGTCAACCCGTCCTCTTAAAAATAACGTCACTTTTCGCTGGCATGCGCGGCGCTATGGCCAAATTTGGACGTAATTTGAAATGAAATCTACTCACAAAAGTGACGTACTGTCCCGTTTTCTGTTTGAGTCGTCCGGCTTACTCGGCAAGGTTAGAAGAGGAAACTTTTCATTAACGTTTTTCATACCGTTTTAAAACTTTATGAGAATTTCCTGCCCACCTAACCAATCAGAGGACCCTTAACTTACTGTTGTTGAAAAAAAAAATTCCCAAATTTATTTTCATTATTTTTTCATTTTCAAATTACGTACATATTCCGCCATACTGGCAAACGGCCAAAAGCGACGTTAATTTTAAGAGGACAGGTTCTGGTAGGTTAGGATAAGGCGCTTTAGTACCGCGGTTTCTTGACGTTGGGAACGCTCGCGAGAACAGGCTGTAGGAGTCACTGCATTTAGATGAGCTCAGGAGCTAACGTTCGACTTTATATACATTTAGGTAAGAACCTCTACAAGTAACTTGGGCTCACTGGCTCACTAGGGACGTGCATCCGATCATCCGGCTCCCAGGAGAACATTGGGTGAAAAGGGCGGTAATTAATGACGGATATAGATCAGTTTTCCGAAGGCTGGTTAGCTACTGCCCAGATGGAAGCCTGGCAATGTCTCAACCATGGAGTGAATATTATATTATATATTATATATATATATATATATATATATATATATATATATATATATATATATATATATATATATATAATATAAATATATAATAAAGTTTATATATATATATATATATAAACAAATTATCTAAAAATGGGTGCCACCACTGGTGCAAGTGTAGGGACCCATAGCCTCGGAGAAGAAAATAAAAGAGTACTCAGAGAAGACCTTGTGGATCCTCACTGAAATATTTTCTTCTACTACCCCAATTCTTTTTGGTATTCTGTATATATATCTAACTTTATTTTAAATTTTCATTGCACAAAAAGGGTTACAACATTGGTTACATGCAGGGTACAAGGCTACTTGTGACAAGTTGTATACCCGCCAAACACACACCGAAACTACGACGTTGGTACAACGTTCGAACAAGTTTTAACACCTCCTAACCAGTTATAACAACCAATATAACAAGTTGTAACAACGTTCTAATACGTCATAAACACGTTAAGCCAAGATGTAACAACTTTATTACAAGTTGTAACAAGCGGAACATAGAGACAGTATAGGTTTGTGTTTGCAGGGTAGCTCCTCCAGCTCCTCAGATGGCGGGCAGGAACCATGGATGCAGTGAGCATTTCTTCTCTGGATCGCCACACTAAGGCGCTGAAAGAGAAAACTGGCGGCTCTAGGTTCCCTAGTTGTTTCAATTAGCTTGGACCCCAGCCCCTTACGTCAAAATGCGACGTGCTATAAAGAGGACAGGTTGGTTGATCAGCTGGTAGTGCGTATTAGGATGGCAGGCAGCCTCCATTCCTCACATTAAGCAAGGCGAAAATACGTTTTGACGTCGATTCTCCTCGAACGGAGAACTATAGACTTCTTATCTTACAAGTTTATGTTACTGAGAAACGTGGTTATCTGCACTGTAAGTTTTGGTTAAGGTCAGTCACGTGTGGGTTCCTTCCGCGGCTGGTGTTGAGAGAACACTCAGGCATGTCAGGTGAGCATGGCAAGGTTGGTACAGGTGTGTGTGAGATGGAGAAGCCCAGGTTGGTACAGGTGTGTGTGAGATGGAGAAGCCCAGGTTGGTACAGGTGTGTGTATGTCATGGAGCAGCCCAGGTTGGTACAGGTGTGTGTGTGATGGGGCAGCTCAGGTTGGTACAGGTGTGTGTGTGAGATGGAGCAGTCCAGGTTGGTACAGGTGTGTGTTGGAGCAGCCCAGGTTGGTACAGGTGTGTGATGGAGCAGCCCAGGTTGGTACAGGTGTGTGTGTGATGGAGCAGCTCAGGTTGGTACAGGTGTGTGTGTGAGATGGAGCAGCCCAGGTTGGTACAGGTGGGTGGGTGGGTGGGTGGGTGGGTGGGTGGGTGGGTGTGTGTGTGTGTGTGTGTGTGTGTGTGTGTGTGTGTGTGTGTGTGTGTGTGTGTGTGTGTGTGTGTGTGTGTGTGTGTGTGTGTGTGTGTGTGTGTGTGTAGCCCAGGTTAGTACAGGTGTGTGTGTGTGTGTGGGGGGGGGGGTGTCTTACCCGGCAGTGGCGTGGGAGCGTTGTAGGGGCGGGCGGGTGGTCCTCCGCAACATGGGCGACCCGGGATCCGACATGACGCTCTTCCTCCTCCCGGGTGACCCGTGCAGCGTGGGCGAGCCTCGGGTGGGCGGCACGGGTGAAGCTCGTGTCGTGGAGGAGGCATGGGCGTGGCAGGGCGAGGCGTGGGCGGGGCTGGGCGACGAGTGGCCGGACTGCGTGAATGTGACGGGGGCGTGCCCGGGCGAGCGGGGCACGGGGGAGAGGCGGGGCACGGGGGAGGTGGCGCAGGAGGACGACACCGACGAGGAGAGGGAGGAGCGGGGCCCCGGGGAGTGGGGCGGCACCAGGGCGCCCGGCGAGGTGGGCGGCACCTGCGGCGACATGCGGCCCGGCGGCACCTGCGGCGACATGCGGCCGGCCAGCACCAGCATGGGCCCCCCGGGGGACAGCCGAGGCGACGACGGCGGGTAGAAGTCCGAGGGCGAGTTCTGTGATCCTCCAGAGCCGCCGCCGCTGGTGGAGGACGACTGTGAGGTGGAGGAGCCGTCCGTGCCCGGGGGCGGGTACGTGTTGCTGCGCAGGTCGCGCAGGTTGACGCGGGGCACGTCCAGGCTGTACTTGTACGAGGCGGAGTGCAGGATGTGGGCGGGGCGCGCCGCCAGGCACGGCATGGCCACGGGGCTGCCAGGGGCGGCGGTGGTGGTGGCGGCGGCGGCCACGGCCCCGCACGTGTCGTGGTGCGGGGCGGAGGGCAGCATGCGCCCGCTGCCCACGCCCCCGATGGTGTGGTGGCGTGGGAGGCCGGGCAGCTGCCGCGGGTGTTGGTGCCCGCTGAGCGCTGCGGCGTGGGAGAAGTGGCCAGGCGGGCGGTTGGCGGGGGGCGAGGAGTGGGAGAGCAGGGCGGGGTGGGAGGAGTGGTGAGGGTGGCCATCTGGGAGTGGGTGGTGGGCGTGCAGCGTGGGGTGAGAGGAGTGATGAACCTGGGCGTCGTTCTGCAGGTGGTGGGCGTGGAGGGCGGGCAGTGAGCGGTGCGAGGGCGGGCCGGGCGTGGGCGGCAGCTGGGCGTGGTGTTGGTGCGAGGGCAGGCACGGCGGGATGTTGTACTGTGACACGGGGGGAGTCAACGGAGGTGACGACGTCGAACCCAGAGATCGCGAGGCAACCAGACGGCGTGCGGGCGTAGTGGGCGGCGTGGGTGTTGGAGAAAGGCCCGCTGTGGGTGGAGGGGTGGGTGCGGGCGGGGGACTAACACCCGGCACCGTGTGTGGGGTAGGTGAGCAGCGCAGGGATAGCTTGCGCATGTTGGGCGGGGGCGGGGTGCCCGCTGGCCAGGCCGCCTCACATGCCGGGGGGACTGGCGCCCCAGCTACACTACACCACTGGTGGCCAACACTGGGGTAAACACCAGCACACAACACTAAGGTTTGGCCTCTACACTCGCTGGACGACACAGTACCTGGCCCCAGTGTTCCAGCCGGGCTACGCGCGCCCCACCTCGCCACCACTACTGTCTCATCATCACTACACCAGGCTTCAGCTCAGAACACACACAATACAGTTCACAGCCATGTATGAAAGAGTAAACACTAAGGATTGTCTTCAGCATTATCCTACGGTAATACAAAAAGTATGAAAAGTCATCACAGAGAGGTATACTTGAACAGTACTTTAGAAAAAGATTGGAGGCAGGAATGTGTCAAGTTACTGCAGGTGAGAGTGGCGGAAGACCGTGCCCTGGGGCACTACTGACACGCACCTGGATGGCTTCAAGTCCAATACCAGAACAACCATCACCCGTCCATGCCAGCAGCAGTCTTCACGCAGCAGTACCTGGTGTGCCACAGTGGGCGGAAATTGTAAGGTTGAGGGTAAGTGTGGGCCACAGGTGCGCCGGGGTGGGCCCAGCAGGTAGCGGGTGTTGGGTGTGGGCCAGGCGGGAGCCACACTCACGTGCTTGTATGGGTCACGGCACCCGGCACACCCGGGCCCGCTACACCTTACCATGCACACTCCCCCCCTCACACTTGTTACTTGTTGCCCTGCAGCGCCGCCTCCTGCTCCCCACCACTTATTGTCGCCAGCTGTTCCTCCAGGTAAGGCCTCAAGTATAACACCCAGAAATTGGGGTGCCGCAATGCGACGCTGCTGGTGGCGACGAAGACAGGGCCAGGCTAACCTGGCGGGCGGCAAGTGTGGCCGCCACGCCCGGAGGCCTGCGAGGGCAAGGCTTCGATGACAGTCACTGGCTGTGGCAACTTCGGCTGTGGTGGATGTGGCGGCAGGAGCGTGGCGGTGACGGGAGCGGCAGAAGCAGCGGCGGCGGAGGCACAATGTCAGTGCCGCGGCGGAGGCGCCACTGGAGCAACTGCCGCCATGTGCGCCACCGACTGCCGCGCGATGCCACAGAACACACTCCTGCGCCGGTTATTTCCTGCCAGACGAGAGTTGTGTTGGCTGCGCCCGGCAATGCTACCCCTGACACTCACCCCTACAACCACATGTATACCACAACAAGGCACTTTGTGAAGCCAGGTTCCCCAGCAATACCCTGAACAAAATGCCTTGACTGGCACCACTGGAAGAGATGGAGTCCACTGCCACCTGCTCCGGCCCGCCACCACTTCCCTCACTGCCGCCGCCTGCTGCCTAAACTTGTCACCTACCCTACTAACACACTCACCTACACAGCACGCCTCACCATACTGAACAATAACATTAACACCAGCACCTTGGTGTCGCAACAATGGCTCTGGTCTTCACTAGCAGCTGGCACAGGCGCCTAATAAAATGATCACTTTTGTTGACCCTGCCAAAAATGCCACCAATGTTTTAAGTCCACACAGCTGGTGTGTTGAAGTTGGGTGAGGAAGTGTGTGCATCATCGTGCTGGTGGCAGCGAAGGCACAGCATGACTGGGGGAGGGTTCTGGAATACAGTGTCGGCTCTACACACCTCATGTAGCCCAACACTGCACACTCCAACCCCATCACCACTTCCTCCCTCACCACCTCCATCCCACAACCCGTCTTACCCACATATACTTTCATAACCTGCACGCCATAGCAATGGGTCCTGCTGTTTCCAGTCGTGTCCACTGGTACACACTCACTATCTAGACTGTAATCACATGCACACACCCTCACACTCACTCACTCACTCACACACACACACACACACACACACACACACACACACACACACACACACACACACACACACACACACACACACAGAGCGCGCGCGCGAGCCAGCCACCCGCCGATCGATGCAAGTGCACGAGGCCTGAATGTTAACAGCCGATTTTTACTACGCTCTCATGGTCATTTTCAAACACGTTTCGCTCGGCCTCTTTGTATCATGTTATCACGAATAAAATTGTCTAAACAATTAGTGTGTAGGCAAGTGAGGTGAGCGAGACGGGGTCAGGAAAACTGGTTAGCATAACACAGGGGAGGGGTCCTAACCCCCGTTCTTTCATCAGTAATCGTGTGTGAAGGTATGGGTGCTAAGGGGGAGCGATGGAGGCCGCAACAAGCCCCAGGCCTGGGCCTGGTACGCACCTCACACACCCACTCTTGTAATGTATCGTGCTCAAGCCCAGCGTCACCTGTACCTTGGGCATTGGTCCATGTGGAGGCGTAACGCTTAGCGATGAAGATACTGCTTACTACCAACACAGGCAAGTAGGTATCAGCGGGCAGGATCAAAGGCAGGCAGGCAGGCAGGCAGGGCAAGCAAAGTCGGCCAGTGACAGGCAGGCAGGCAGGCAGGGCAAGCAAAGTCGGCCAGTGACAGGCAGGCAGGCAGGCAGGGCAAGCAAAGTCGGCCAGTGACAGGCAGGCAGGCAGGCAGGGCAAGCAAAGTCGGCCAGTGACAGGCAGGCAGGCAGGCAGGGCAAGCAGAAGCGGCCAGTGACAGTCAGGCAGACAGTAAAGTAATACTACAATAACCATATATAATAACGGCCGATTCTGCATGTACTACAAAAACCGCTTTCAACTCTAATGTCACACTAACATCATCTCAATTCTCTGATCCATCCCGCTCACCGAAGTACTCCCAAACACACACACACACACACACACACACACACACACACACACACACACACACACCTTTATACGTACTTAATGGACACCATTTATGAAAACTCGCACACCCTCCCCCCCCTACCCACCCTGACAAAAGCCTGCGCCCACACACGTCAGGTCTCTAATATCTCTCACGGGGATTGGTTTTTTCTATTAACAAGGGATACGTCATACTAATAATCACTCACTGCACAAGGAACTCCTCAACCATCGGGACTGACCGGAGTATCAAAGAACAGGGTCAACAGACAGCAAATGATGAAACCTATCATGTATTATGATAACACCAGTTAATACATTCCAATGACTACACGATTTCTGTATACTGTACTTGGATATCTGTACTGCAAACATACTGTAATTTGATATACTGTACATTTTGATTTTTCAGTAGTGAAAATACTGTACATTTGATATTCACACTGAAGCAATTAAAGGATTTTATGGTCAATTATGTTAGTTATGATAAAATTTTGATTGAGACATGGTAGTTACCCCTTTAACTCATCCCACTAAACCTTCCTGTCTGATACTCTCTCATTCAACAACTCAATGTTTGCTTATTCACCTTACCTTAAGTTGGTTCCGAGGTTCAATATTCACGCGGCCCGGTCTCTGACCAAATCTCACACCTAGCTCCAAAAATTGAAGTCATACCCAGAAACTCGTAAATGAGGCTGTTAAGACGCCGCTGCACGCAGTCTGAATCACAGACTGCTTGATCAAGTATTTATCAAGCACCCTCATGAACGCCGAAAGATATCAACTAGTCATTCCCATATTTAGATAGGAGGGTGTTAAATAACCTTGTGCCCTTAATGTTATTGTTGATAGAATTGTCTTCTAGTACCTATTGAACTCTAACTTTATAAATTAGGCTGTTTCACACATCCTGCCATGCCTCCTGGTCTCGAAATTATTTCAGTGTGCACCTTGTGTAAATTGCGATGCGTCTCTTGCCTGCGCTCCAGGAGGGACAATTTGATTGATTTAAAACGCTCCCAATACTTTGGATGTTTCATCGAACGGATTTGGACAGTAAAGGTTCTCTGCATCTTGCATATGGTTTGGGGTTCAATTTTTTCGTTTTTACCATAACTGAGGAACTGGAACTTCCGTTCAAGGAACAATGTTAGATGTTAGCTGTGTTAGAGGAGGTAGAACAGCCTATTGACAGCTCGGGTGCATGGGGGAATTGCGTAAAACCCTGGTTTGTCTCTCTGAGAGACTGCAGGAACCGTTGGTAAATCAGGATGATTTCCCGGTTGCAATTCATTTAACCATGTCGTAGCTCATTCTATTAAGTCAGCGTCTGAGATCCTCTCGGACGTAGGTTCGAACCCTCGTCATGGCCCTTGTGGATTTGTTCGTTCTGTTGTTGATTATTTGTAGTAAGTGGGTGAAGCATTTATAGCGTTGTGGTCCGAACAAAATTCGTCAGTGAAGCACTTGTTCTGGAAGTGTTTAAATAAAATCAGTGGAGTCGTGTGCAAACCGTTTTTCATTCATAAAGAGGGGGTTCCATGCGCGTGCATGGAACCCCTTTTGGGTTTTTGTTTGGAATATGGGCTGCATTCGTAGATTCATACACCCGCTCCTCGATTCACTGATTCATTCATATAGCTAATTAATTGGAGGAGTTACCACGTGGGTCATTAGTGCATGTGGAATCGTATTGATTATTCCACAGGCAGCAGCTTACACCAAGACGGCAAGACTCAAATGGCCACACCCAGCAGTGAGCATGCTTAGTTAATAGTGAACAATGTACAGGGATAAGTATCCAAAGGATACCTGATCAACCAGGCTGTGACTCATACGTCAGGCTGCGAGCAGCCGCGTCCAACAGCCTGGTTGATCAGTCCGGCAACCAGGAGGCCTGGTCGACGACCGGGCCGCGGGGACGCTAAGCCCCGGAAGCACCTCAAGGTAACCTCAAGGTAAGGGAGCTGGCCAAGTGTACAGCTTACCTCCGGCTCAAGACAAAACACAATACCCTAGTGAATTCAACCTGTTTAATAAGCTTACACTGGAGCAGGCTGGCACACAGCTGTGGGATGGCACCTCTCTGGAAACGAGAATGTGGCACTGGAGTCCCACTGTACTTCACCTTTAAAGCTAGGGCCATTAAGAGTATCCCAACTGTCCTCGTCAGTGCCAACTGCAAATGCCTAGCAGCGTCTGCCTCGGACGCATCCCAACGGACACGAACCTTACCTTGCGATGATTTCGGGGTTCAACGTCCCCGCGGCCCGGTCCCCGACAAGGCCTCCGGGTTGCTATACTGACCAACTAGGCTGTTGGACGCAGCTGTTCACAACCCGACGTATAAATCACAGCCTAACATACGCAAGTTAACATAACTTGCCAATCTGCTAACATACGCAAGTAACCTTTTGACTAGTTCGTTTGCACACTACCACAAAAAATTCCTTAAGTGATCCATGCACTAAAGGTAATTGATACCGTTGTTACAGAAACTACCCCAGGCATAACACTCAATTTTTAAAAAAAGTATTAACTAGTTTGAAAAGCAGTTTAAAAAGGCTGAGAAAACACTCAATTCGGGAAAATCCTTGGGAAGGTGAACACACACAACGCATTTGTTTTCATTGTCATTCATTGTTGCCGCCGAAGGTGGCTAGTTTATTGTGCACCCCATACTCATCCTGTGAGCGGTAGCGCAAAAGCATTACAGAGGGCACAAAAGGTCTTTATCAGACCGACGCACTGCACTCATATCCTGGCGGTACAGCGCGCGTCTACCTCTGAGTTATATGGAGGTGGTTTTCATAAGGTATCAGATTCTGTGTGTTTCGAGAGACGTCATGAATTATTCAAACATATTTTGATCATTTTTAATTAATGATTAATTAATTTGCTCATTAAATATACAAAATAGTTTTAGGTTCAACTTTTCACTGCAAGAGGTTTCCCGTGATAATATATAAATAGTTCTTACTATTAATGTATAAATAGTTCTTACTGATAAACCCTGTCAGCAATAGACAAGGTGGGTGTCAGGCAACTTGGTGAAGTATCCTAAGAGACCATCGGATGCATTTCCGGTGGTTCCTATATGGTAAGAGAAAGAGGTGACGCCCAGGAAAATAAGACTCGCGTCCCTAAAAAGAAAAAAAAAGACTACTACCTTCCTATTTACTGACCAACACCAGAAGCAAGAGGTGCATCTCAAGTAACCGACTTGAGAATGGTCCAGGACGGACCGAAACGTCGTCGTCGTCCCTTCACTTTCTAGTGTGTGGTCTGGTCAGCATACTTCAACCACGTTATTGTGACTCGTCGCCTGCAGCAAGAAGTGCACGTTGGCAACAACGTGGCCGAGCGTCAAGCATTAAGGAAGTTTACGGGGGACTGAAAATCTGAACGAGTGGTTCTCATTTGGAGGTTTGCGTTGTGTATGAGGGTCGGAGAGCGCAGTAACAGTGCGCGCGCCACCTGTCGCGGTAGTAGTAATTTTTCCGCTGTTGAGAGCACTCTTGGTGCTCGGTCCCCCCGCTGCTTTAAGTACTGCTCGGTACTCGCTTCCCCTTTCACACTTGTAGAAATTTCCTGAAATAGAGGGAATGTAGAGAACATATTCCCTCTGCATTATATATTATATATATATATATATATATATATATATATATATATATATATATATATATGTCGTACCTAGTAGCCAGAACGCACTTCTCAGCCTACTATGCAAGGCCCGATTTGCCTAATAAGCCAAGTTTTCATGAATTAATTGTTTTTCGACTACCTAACCTACCTAACCTAACCTACCTTTTTCGGCTACCTAACCTAACCTATAAAGATAGGTTAGGTTAGGTTAGGTAGGGTTGGTTAGGTTCGGTCATATATCTACGTTAATTTTAACTCCAATTAAACAAAATTGACCTCATACATAATGAAATGGGTAGCTTTATCATTTCATAAGAAAAAAATTAGAGAATCTATTCATTCAGGAAAACTTGGCTTATTAGGCAAATTTGGCCTTGCATTGTAGGCCAAGAAGTGCATTCTGGCTACTAGGTACGACATTATATATATATATATATATATATATATATATATATATATATATATATATATATATATATATATATATATATATATATATATATATATATATGCATGCAGAGAACATATACGACATGCACACACACGATAAAGGGAAGGGAACTATGAGGAGAAAGTGCCAAGCCATTACATTAGAACATTATTACACTGAACCTTAGAAAACTCAGATGTCAACTGGATTGTACTGAAACTAAGTCAAAATGCGATCAAACGTTAGGATTCATGATTAGTAGGGATCTTAAGCCCCCCAAAATCAATGCAGAAATGTACAGAATATGGCAGATAGGCAGCCCATCCGCTCGAGTTTCCACAACGGACAAAATATGTTCTATTAAAACTCGTGAAGCTAACCTAACCACGCATAGTATACGTGGCTGTGAGCCGATACTTGTCATGGTACCCCTTATTTTGTCCGTTGGGATTATGGCGTCAAAATACAATGCATTATTGATGAAGATATCTTGAAATAGTACACTGGGATTTATTTCTAGAATAGTTAGCAATAAGACACCGAGTAACATTCTTCAGCTTCATCTTGCCCTTATAAGGTCTCAGATTGTGCAATTCAGTTATTGTAGACGGATATAAATCCACTTAGAGAAGTATGACACAGATTGTGCAATTCAGTTATTGTAGACGGATATAAATCCACTTAGAGAAGTATGACAAAGTTAATCCCAGGAATTAGAAGCCAACTTCATGAAACGATGAAAAGATCTTAACTTAATACTTTTGGACAAATGAAGAGTAAGGGGGCGACATGATAGTGTACATGCTGATGCACTGGCATAACACGGGTATATAAATAACATTTTAAATATAGCAACACAAAATAGAACTCGAAACCATGGATAAGTTGAGAATTAGGAAAGACCTGGTTAAATACTGATTTGGAAACATGGTTGCTGATTTATGTAACAGATTACAGGGTAACATAACAGACGTGGACCCCATATTGTTTCAAGCGTAGGTTGGACACGTATATGCACGAATTTGGGTAGATATATAAAGACGCTGCCTCGTATGGGCCCATTATGCCTCCTGCAGTTTCTTTATTTCTATGTTCCATTTGTTTCAGCTATTTTCCAGTAAACTACGTAGGCTGTACACCCAAGGTGTGTGCCTCTGACACCTGTCTGCCTTGATGGGTCTTAAATACTGCTTCGGTAACAGGGTTGTTGATTTGTGGAACCAATTACCGCGTAACGTGGTGGAGGTGGGGTCCCTCGATTGTTTCAAGCGCGGGTTTGACATGTATACGAGTTAGATTGGGTGGTTGTAAATAGGACCTGCCTCGTATGGGCCAATGGACCTTCTGCAGTTACCTTTGTTCTTATGTGGCTCCCTCACCATCAACACATTCACTCAGCTCATCATTCCTTGCTCTGCAATATCATTCTTGAAACCCTTCCTCCCCCGGTCGGCCGAGCGGACAGCACGCTGGACTTGTGATCCTGTGGTCCTGGGTTCGATCTCAGGCGCCGGCGAGAAACAATGGGCAGAGTTTCTTTCACCCTATGCCCCTGTTACCTAGCAGTAAAAGAGGTACCTGGGTGTTAGTCAGCTGTCACGGGCTGCTTCCTGGGGGTGGAGGCCTGGTCGAGGACCGGGCCGCGGGGACACTAAAGCCCCGAAATCATCTCAAGATAACCTCACGATAACCTCCCCCTCCCAGTGTAACTGCAGCGTTCAGTTCAGCTGTTGTGCAGTAGAATCATTTAAATAAACTCCGTCACAGTCCGTCCTTGGCTGACACTTGGTACCGTCATCACAACTTCCAGACCTCCGGCTGAAGTTGTGATGGCCCGAGGGCTATCGCCCCTTACTGCCCGATTGCCTGGCAATTGAGCTCTTGTGCTCCCATTGGTTGTGGCATGCTGCCCTCTCCCTCTGAAACAGTGAGCAGTTAGAAAGTTCCTAGAACAGATCATGCCACATGCCACCTTCGCCACTTTTGATGGACACTTTAGTAATAGGACACTTTATCTTTCTCAGATTCACAGCTTTCTTGAAAGTGCTACTTATTATTATTAACATCTTTATTGACAAAATTAATTACAATTTTGCCTAATCTGAGGATTTTGATAGTCTTATTAAAGTGAGAATAATGCTAGTATTCACTGTCACGCAGGACAGAGGGTCATACATAAGACAATAGGTCTAAACTGTAGGCTGAAGCACATATATATCATGGTTACAATCAATGTTTTAATGTATGGATATGTGAAAACAACTTTCTACTGTGCACTGGAAAGTGCTACTACACCATTCTCCACTATATCTTGCACACAATGGATTAGTGAACACTGTTTGGCATGTTTGAAACGTGAGAATCGGTAAAATGATTCCATATGAAAGGGATGAGAGTCCAGACCCAACCCACCATCCCAAGGATGTGCCGATATATCAGTGAAGTATAACAAGTATTTTGTTTATTCTCTAAATTGTACCTGTGGGATCAAATGTATTTTGTTTATTCTCTAAATTGTACCTGTGGGATCAAATGTATTTTGTTTATTCTCTAAATTGTACCTGTGGGATCAAATGTATTTTGTTTATTCTCTAAATTGTACCTGTGGGATCAAATGTATTTTGTTTATTCTCTAAATTGTACCTGTGGGATCAAATGTCGCTCCTAAACCTATTTCACCTCGAGCCTACTGATATTTCTTGAATCCCAAGTGTGGATTTTACACCAAACCTGCTCATAAAACTCATGGAGTACCTCTTAACACTGTCAAGTAATTTGACATTACAAAAATATCAAATTAAGTGTTGGTGATGAGGGTGATGAAGTATATGCCCAAAGGTTTTGAGATGATTTAACTAAGTGGGTGGGTGAGTGAGTCCACACACACACACACACACACACACACACACACACACACACACACACACACACACACACACACACACACACACACACACAGTAAGCTTGACAGTTCACATGGAGGTGGTAACACAAAGATTTATTGATCTTCACACACCTGCGCTGCCATACCCGCTACACACACACACACACACACACACACACAACCTCCCCCCCCCCACGGTACCTCTCCTCGTCCCCTCCTCCCCCCAGCCCCCCCTCCTCCTCCCTTCCAACAGCTCTTCTGTATTAGTTGCATCAGGGTACGCGGGATCTTCCGCCGTGTGGCGCCAGCACCTGCTCTTGTCTGCTCCTATCACCGCTCAACACCACCACACGTTTTGCTAATCCCAAAGAATTGTATTCACCCAAGGCAGGAGAGTGAGCACTTCCCCTCCCCCACCACAGGCACGCCCGCACACACCAGCAGATTGATGGTTGACAGGCGGGACCAAAGAGCCGAATCTCAACCCTCGCAAGCACAATAAGGTGAGTACACACACACACACACACAGTACCACCGTCCCCCACACACCTGCACACACACAGTACCACCGTCCCCCACACACCTGCACACACACAGTACCACCGTCCCCCACACACCTGCACACACACAGTACCACCGTCCCCCACACACCTGCACACACAGTACCACCGCCCCCCCCCCCACCCACACACACACACACCCGCACCCTACATTAGCCTCCCATTCACCTGCCTCCGACGCATACATCTCATCTGTTACCTATTCATAAATTAACTTCGACATAGCTGCATCGAAGTCTAGAGTTCAGAGCTACTGATTATTTTCAAGGGAATATGTCTGAGCACTCCTGACATAGAGCACTGCACATTACGTATGTGATCTACACACTAAAAACAAACCTATACCCGTAGTTACGAGGAATATTAAGTGTAAACAAACTGAGGAGTCTGTTTTTTGAGGGAATATCTTCATTAATGAATAGATGGATAATTAGTAACTCTGGAAACACAATGAAAGCTTCGACTAAACAAAAAAACTCCAAGTAACGAAGACGATCATTAAGATGAGGTAAAATGTCTTATTTCGTATAAGAATGTGTAGGGTAAGGTATAAGAGATAGGGGAGGTGCCAGGGAGGAGGAGGAGGTAGACCACACCCTACTTGAGCCAGCCTGCACAACACTCCCCGCCTGAGTCTCTCACGTACGTAATTAAACAGTGATCTATCGAGCCGAGGCCGCTCTCCCCCGCCACCAGTGCCATACACTGCCAACTCCAGGTCAAACTGCCCCGTATAACTAAGGCAGTTCAAGCCACTCTTGTTCCAAATGTATCACCAATTTTAGAGCAGTAACCGCAGATTGTACCAATTGTTGATCGAAGCCAGCCAGAATGGCGCTGGTATACGGTGCTTTGGTCACAGTAATGGTATACGGTGCTTTGGTCACAGTAATGGTATACGGTGCTTTGGTCACAGTAATGGTATACGGTGCTTTGGTCACTGTTGTGGGTGTTGGATATACTGGTAGTGCTAATATTTGTCATTAATATTGGGGACTGCGACAACAGTGAGGTTTGTGCAGGTGGAAATGAAGGAGCTTCTCTGACAGTGACTCTGGAGGAGTGGGATCTAGCTTCTAAGTTCCACACTGCTAGCCGCGTTGTACTAATTGCTACCTAATTTAACTTCCTTGATGCTCGAATTCTTTGGTGAATCTGGCCATGAAGTTGTGGATGTAGGTAGCTGCCACAACTGTTGTAAGTGTATTCCACCTGTTGACAGCTCATAAAGGTACGAGTATCCCCCTTATATTTCCTCGACACATCAAACTTTCGAGCTAACACCTATGTCCTCTTGTACATTGGTTTATAATTTAAAGAGGCTGTCCTTATCCACTTAAACCTATTCCAGTAAGCTTCAACACACTTCCGACACTCGTCTTGTTGCAAACCTCTGCAATTTCTTTAATTGTAGTTTTATGCTTCCCAAGGTACGAGTTCCAGAAGGGTACTGCATACTCCAGTATTGGTCTTACACAGGCTGAAAAGACTGCCTTGAAATAGTCATTATTTTAATTAAAAACCTTTCTAATACTTGCCAGCTTCCGGTATGCTGGCGATGCTACCCTGTTCACGTGTGTCTCTGGTCTTCCAGCAAGAATTGCATCCACTCCCAAAGTTCTCTTAGAGATGTCTACAGACGCCTTTCCCTTGTAGTGAAGATACCTCTTACTCTCCATCCCCAACTTCAGTACCTTACACCAGCAGCCACGTGGAGGGTAGGGTTGCGAGGAGCCAATAACACTAGCATATATATTTACATTAGGCCCATAAAGAAAGGCATTGAACTACACACGGAACGGTTCCAAGACATACACATTACATTCATTTCAATCTTTGTTGATTAAATATGTAACAAAACGTCTCGAGCTATGGTCTGCAACCGAGACTACTGCGATTATCCTCTGGCATCAGTACATTGGCGCCAAGGGTTTTAATCATCGCCGCTAATTAGTTGTAAACATAACACTCATGGTAACCACGTATTGATTATCAAAAGTTCTAAAACCTGCCACCAGGTGGCTAAAAAAAAAGAAAAACAAACGTGTTCTTACTTCACCGAAGTTCATAAGGTGCGAAGTTTCAAGATACCCAAAAGGTTTTCGTCTATCACGGAGACAGCAATTTTATTAATAAAAACATGAATAGCAAGCGACGCATGTGATGTACATAAAACTCCAATCTTGTTAGCAGAGTAAATAAAATTTGGATTGTCTACCCCGTAGACTGTTCTTGCAAACCTCAATATTCCCAAAATTTGACTCTGTGAGCAGGAACTACGGCACGATCTCTCACACTATATCACTGAATACCCAGTTATTAGACCTTTCAGACCAGTTGGCATGTGGTACCTGGATCTCTGCAATTACTTTATTCATTCTCGTATTCTTGAAGATATCCTCACAGTATACCCAAAATTTGCCAGTGCAGGCTACTAAACATATGGCCCTGTATGACTAACCATCCTGCGAGATGGGGACTTGTATTACCACTGCTGCCTTATTCAATCTTGTGTTGTTGATATCCTCAAAATGCTTCTGGAGTCTGCCAGTGCAGACTGCTTATCACATGCCTCTGTATGATTAACCATCCTGTGTGATGGGGATTTTTTAGCATCACGTAGCTAGCTTTGTGACACACTGTACTCCCCTTCGTATAGTCTAGAGTAGCTGCACAAATGCACATGTACCTAAACGTGTTAATTAAATAATATATATATATATATATATATATATATATATATATATATATATATATATATATATATATATATATATATATATATATATATATATATATATATATATATATATATATATATTTTACATGCCTGAGGAAAGGGGAGGTCGCTGCCATTCACAGTACTATACAGAGTCTCGACTAAGTAATCTGATAAAGGAACACATATACATACATGTGTGTGTGTGTAAATCACGAAAATTAACACGATGGAAAATTTGACAGTGTCAGACCACGAAGGAAGAATTGAAACAGGAATTTCCTTTAGTACTTTTGTATTTAATAATACATCTTCAGAAGGAATTTAAGAATGCGTCTTTGGGGTCGACCGCTGGATGGAATGGACTTGGTCCGAGGACGGGTTGGTGTATATATATGCAGTAAGGTGGTGAGGTGTGGTGAGGAACAATGTCTTTAATAAGATAATGGGATATAAATAAGGTATTAGCGAAATAAATGTGTATCAATGATCTTTCTCAACTCGCCCCTTAACTGGTTAATAAAAAATGGATCTAAATCACACACTCCACTGCTAATATTCAATTTACACAATTTTGTAATCTGTATTAAGCAGATTCAATCATGTTCCTATTGAAAATGTTTTTACAATTTATTGAAGAAGCCATCTCCCAATCAATTTGGTGAGAACTTTCTGACAAATGAACAAACAAAGCATTAGACAATTGGCCGTGTCTTAGAGTATTTATGTTGCAAACTTCTAAATTTAAAATCTGGGGATGTTTGCCCTATATAGAACCTATTACAGACTTTACAAGGTATTTGTAAATGACATAATTATATGACTGCAAGGACTGTTTACAAGATATCTTACAAGATAAAAAAATCTTTTACGATATACGAAATTAAAATTAATATGGTGGAAGGCGTTCAGGATAAAACTGAACGAGTCATACACCTACTGCCTCATCTGTTGCTCACACGAGTCGACTCTTGACGAGAGACTCAGCCTCCTGCTTGTGACAAATCACCCAAACTCATTTTTAACCGAATGCTGCGACGCGCCAACTTACATTGCGCTAAACTATTCGCACCACATGCAAGAAACTCTAAGTCATTTCTAAGTCATTTCCAAGCAATTCCGGCGTGATTCCTTCCCGAGTTCCGGACAAGGAACGTGGCAGTCATACTATACAATTGATCCTATGAATTCTATAGTGTGAGCGTCTCCTGAGGAGGCAAGAACAATTATCAGCTATTTAGGTCAGTTTACTGAATGACACCGACAACTGATCACATTGGCGACGTCACTTACGATCAGCTACACCTTACTGCTGGTACTTGCCTATCAGACCTTCTGTGAGTGTTGTAGATACCTGCTTGATGGGGTTTTGGGAGTTGTTCTACTCCCCAAGCCCGGCCCGAGGCCAGGCTCGCCTTGTGACCATAATGGTGGTGGTTGTAGACCATAATGGTGGTGGTTGTAAACCATAATGGTGGTGGTTGTAAACCATAATGGTGGTGGTTGTAAACCATAATGGTGGCGGTTGTAGACCATAATGGTGGTGGTTGTAGACCATAATGGTGGTGGTTGTAGACCATAATGGTGGTGGTTGGCGACTGTAGGCTGGACAGTGACGGCACCTGTGGTTACTTGCCAGTGTCGCCAGCCACACCTCAACTCACACCTCACGTCCCAACCTCGCACAAAGGCATTAAACACCCACGCCAACATCACACAACACCTACGCTCACCTCCACACATCTCATGGCCTCAAACTTACCAACATTTCCTCTCCTACACGCATTTCCTCCATTATAAAACATACTTTACTGTGAAAAAGTGACACACAACACTTGATAAAATGATCCACTGGTATTTACTGGCAACAAGACGCCTCAGCGCAGTAAATCAATAAGAGTTTACATGTAGTTACTTGTACAGTATTTGTAAACATTAAAACGTTGCCAGAGAAGTTTACTGAAGTGCCAACGTAGCGACACACAGCCAGACTGGCCCATGTTACACCACCACCATGATGTATCAAGCACATGCCACTTGTCAACCATAAAAGCATGATAATTATGAGAAGAAAGCACTAAGCTAGTATGATTATATGACACTTGTAAGGGATACAAGGACTAGGAGTTGGGATAGGACGGCGTGTTGGAACGGTACCCAACCACTTGGACCATCTGAGATAAACCATGCCCTGCAAGAAGCGAGACCCATAGCCGTGAAGACTTATCTCTCCCTATCCTCGCTCTCTTCCCTTCTCCATCTTCACCAACAACACCCTTTACCTTTCCTCCCCCACCGACCCCGACTTGCCTATGACACTCTCCACATGCTTCATGGTGGCAAACTGGGTAAGGAGAGCCCCAAGTGTCCGGCCTCCAACCTTACACACAAACACACACACAAACACACCACCCTGTTGATTGACGGTTGAGAGGCGGGACCAAAGAGCCAGAGCTCAACCCCCCCCCCCCACACCCACCCACACACACACCGATATGGATTACATGTTGTTATGCCTATTAGTTAACTAATTAATTTATCTCGGCATCGAGTCAACCGCCAAATGCACGTAACCTTAGACTTGGATTGACAAATTCCAAGTCTGCTCCCAACAAGTAGCCAAAATGGATGGACAATGGCTCAATGGCATAACAGGAGGATGGCACACGCATCGTGTGAACTGAAATAACATCTGTACCTTGAGGTCAACCTGGATTGTACCTGGAGGGGGTTCTGGGAGTAGTTCTACTCCCCAAGCCTGGCCCGGCGCCAGACTTCACTTGAGAGAACTTGATCCAACTTCTTGTTGCTTGCAGCGGCCCGCAGGCCCACAAATCCACCACAGCCCGGTTGGTCCGGTACTTCGTGAAGAAAACTATCCAGTTTTAAACTGGAATCACCACGATACGTTACGGAGTCAGGCGCACGTGCCTACCCTGGGGAACATACTATATACAATTTCAATATCATACAACCCCTAAGACCAGAGCGCCCAAGAATCAAAAGAGCCCCAATAGTCAAAAGCACCAGGCAGCAAAAGAATCCGCGCCCAAAGAAAGAATATATAAACCCGGAAAAATAAATAGGATAACAAAGGCGGCAAAGGTGGAGGTGCAGCCGTCATTACTGTCACTCTGGCAGCCTGTGGCCGGCGTGAGGACCCCGCAACACAACTTTACCCTCCAACCACAAACAAATGTCAAAACAACTGTTTTATATGCATTACTTGTGGCCAACACTGCCGCCGTCTACACCCATCCTGCCCACCTTGTCTTCCACGCCGGCATGATACAAGGGAAGGGTTGGGGGGAGCGAGTAACGCGCGGCCGGGAGCGAGTAACGCGCGGCCGGGAGTATGAAGGGGAAGGGGGGATCCTATCATGGACCCCAACAGGAAAACGTCATTACCCGGGCCATGAGCCGCACTCACCAGCAGACTGCGGTGGAGTGGCTGTTGCCAATCAGATTAAACGATGTTTATAATATAGTTTAAGTATGCGGTAGAGGAGGACAGCAGAGTGAGGTGGTGGAGCGTGAGCTCACTATACAACAAGTGGCTGTACCCATACAGTAAAGCTCCTACATCACTTACATTGTCTGAGCATACTCAAAATGTACTACCCTCTGGAAGACTATTAAGATATCACACGATATACAAAAATAAAAAATTTTATTCAGGTAAAGTACATACATACAAGGGAAGATACAAAAGTTGATGGATTTATAGATAGAGCTAGTACATACAATGCCTAAAGCCACTATTACGCAAAGCGTTTCGGATATACATCCGAGATACAGGAGAGCCAGGTCCACATAATATGGAACGAAATAAACTGTGGACCCAGTGTAAAGTAAAGGTTCCACAGGTACAATCAGGTAACATTGCATGACCAGTAGTTTAACGGAAGATCTTCAACTTCTCCACTGAATGAAAGAAATATTTCTTGAACAAAAGTTCTCGCCTAGTTGTGCTTGTTTGGGCTGTTTGGTCCCACCTCGCGACTGCCAATCAACTGGTATCTGGGTTACTGACCCTACTAGGCTCCACCATAAGTACATTTGAAACTATTGAGTCTGCTGTCCTGGAGTGTGCAAAGAACTTTTATGCTAGAATCCACTCAATAAAACACCTAAGCTTTTGGGAGCGATTAAAAACAGGTTAAATCTGAATTCCTTAGAGCTCAGGCGGGAGATACACA